>NC_133356.1:15638109-15938109 GCF_030506205.2 Paramisgurnus dabryanus
GTGTAATCATTATGGGATGCCAATTTTTTCCCTAGCAACCAAATACAGTACCCTAGCAACAGAGTAAACAAAGCCTTATATCTCCGCATCAGAACATCGTAGAGACACAGGTGTTGGACCGTTTGACTCGTGACTCGGAGTGTAATCATTATGGGATGCCAATTTTTCCCTAGCAACCAAATACAGTACCCTAGCAACAGAGTAAACAAAGCCTTATATCTCCGCATCAGAACATCGTAGAGACACGGGGGTTGGACCGTTTGACTCGTGACTCAGAGTGTAATCATTATGGGATGCCAATTTTTTCCCTAGCAACCAAATACAGTACCCTAGCAACAGAGTAAACAAAGCCTTATATCTCGGCATCAGAACATCATAGAGACACGGGGGTTGGACCGTTTGACTCGTGACTCGGAGTGTAATCATTATGGGATGCCAATTTTTTCCCTAGCAACCAAATACAGTACCCTAGCAACAGAGTAAACAAAGCCTTATATCTCCGCATCAGAACATCGTAGAGACACGGGGGTTGGACTGTTTGACTCGTGACTCGGAGTGTAATCATTATGAGATGCCAATTTTTTCCCTAGCAACCAAATACAGTACCCTAGCAACAGAGTAAACAAAGCCTTATATCTCCGCATCAGAACATCGCAGAGACACGGGGGTTGGACCTTTTGACTCGTGACTCGGAGTGTAATCATTATGGGATGCCAATTTTTTCCCTAGCAACCAAATACAGTACCCTAGCAACAGAGTAAACAAAGCCTTATATCTCCACATCAGAACATCGTAGAGACACGGGGGTTGGACCGTTTGACTCGTGACTCAGAGTGTAATCATTATGGGATGCCAATTTTTTCCCTAGCAACCAAATACAGTACCCTAGCAACAGAGTAAACAAAGCCTTATATCTCGGCATCAGAACATCGTAGAGACACGGGGGTTGGACCGTTTGACTCGTGACTCAGAGTGTAATCATTATGGGATGCCAATTTTTCCCTAGCAACCAAATACAGTACCCTAGCAACAGAGTAAACAAAGCCTTATATCTCCGCATCAGAACATCGTAGAGACACGGGGGTTGGACCGTTTGACTCGTGACTCAGAGTGTAATCATTATGGGATGCCAATTTTTTCCCTAGCAACCAAATACAGTACCCTAGCAACAGAGTAAACAAAGCCTTATATCTCGGCATCAGAACATCGTAGAGACACAGGTGTTGGACCGTTTGACTCGTGACTCGGAGTGTAATCATTATGGGATGCCAATTTTTTCCCTAGCAACCAAATACAGTACCCTAGCAACAGAGTAAACAAAGCCTTATATCTCCGCATCAGAACATCGTAGAGACACAGGTGTTGGACCGTTTGACTCGTGACTCGGAGTGTAATCATTATGGGATGCCAATTTTTCCCTAGCAACCAAATACAGTACCCTAGCAACAGAGTAAACAAAGCCTTATATCTCCGCATCAGAACATCGTAGAGACACGGGGGTTGGACCGTTTGACTCGTGACTCGGAGTGTAATCATTATGGGATGCCAATTTTTTCCCTAGCAACCAAATACAGTACCCTAGCAACAGAGTAAACAAAGCCTTATATCTCGGCATCAGAACATCATAGAGACACGGGGGTTGGACCGTTTGACTCGTGACTCGGAGTGTAATCATTATGGGATGCCAATTTTTTCCCTAGCAACCAAATACAGTACCCTAGCAACAGAGTAAACAAAGCCTTATATCTCCGCATCAGAACATCGTAGAGACACGGGGGTTGGACTGTTTGACTCGTGACTCGGAGTGTAATCATTATGAGATGCCAATTTTTTCCCTAGCAACCAAATACAGTACCCTAGCAACAGAGTAAACAAAGCCTTATATCTCCGCATCAGAACATCGCAGAGACACGGGGGTTGGACCTTTTGACTCGTGACTCGGAGTGTAATCATTATGGGATGCCAATTTTTTCCCTAGCAACCAAATACAGTACCCTAGCAACAGAGTAAACAAAGCCTTATATCTCCACATCAGAACATCGTAGAGACACGGGGGTTGGACCGTTTGACTCGTGACTCAGAGTGTAATCATTATGGGATGCCAATTTTTTCCCTAGCAACCAAATACAGTACCCTAGCAACAGAGTAAACAAAGCCTTATATCTCGGCATCAGAACATCGTAGAGACACGGGGGTTGGACCGTTTGACTCGTGACTCAGAGTGTAATCATTATGGGATGCCAATTTTTCCCTAGCAACCAAATACAGTACCCTAGCAACAGAGTAAACAAAGCCTTATATCTCCGCATCAGAACATCGTAGAGACACGGGGGTTGGACCGTTTGACTCGTGACTCAGAGTGTAATCATTATGGGATGCCAATTTTTTCCCTAGCAACCAAATACAGTACCCTAGCAACAGAGTAAACAAAGCCTTATATCTCGGCATCAGAACATCATAGAGACACGGGGGTTGGACCGTTTGACTCGTGACTCGGAGTGTAATCATTATGGGATGCCAATTTTTTCCCTAGCAACCAAATACAGTACCCTAGCAACAGAGTAAACAAAGCCTTATATCTCCGCATCAGAACATCGTAGAGACACGGGGGTTGGACTGTTTGACTCGTGACTCGGAGTGTAATCATTATGAGATGCCAATTTTTTCCCTAGCAACCAAATACAGTACCCTAGCAACAGAGTAAACAAAGCCTTATATCTCCGCATCAGAACATCGCAGAGACACGGGGGTTGGACCTTTTGACTCGTGACTCGGAGTGTAATCATTATGGGATGCCAATTTTTTCCCTAGCAACCAAATACAGTACCCTAGCAACAGAGTAAACAAAGCCTTATATCTCCGCATCAGAACATCGTAGAGACACGGGGGTTGGACCGTTTGACTCGTGACTCAGAGTGTAATCATTATGGGATGCCAATTTTTTCCCTAGCAACCAAATACAGTACCCTAGCAACAGAGTAAACAAAGCCTTATATCTCGGCATCAGAACATCGTAGAGATACGGGGGTTGGACCGTTTGACTCGTGACTCAGAGTGTAATCATTATGGGATGCCAATTTTTTCCCTAGCAACCAAATACAGTATCCTAGCAACAGAGTAAACAAAGCCTTATATCTCCGCATCAGAACATCGTAGAGACACGGGGGTTGGACCGTTTGATTCGTGACTCAGAGTGTAATCACTATGGGATGCCAATTTTTTCCCTAGCAACCAAATACAGTACCCTAGCAACAGAGTAAACAAAGCCTTATATCTCCGCATCAGAACATCGTAGAGACACGGGGGTTGGACCGTTTGACTCGTGACTCAGAGTGTAATCATTATGGGATGCCAAATTTTCCCCTAGCAACCAAATACAGTACCCTAGCAACAGAGTAAACAAAGCCTTATATCTCCGCATCAGAACATCGTAGAGACATGGGGTTTGGACCGTTTGACTCGTGACCCGGAGTGTAATCACTATTGGAAGTCAAATTTTTCCCTAGCAACCAAATACAGTACCCTAGCAACCGAATAAACAAAGCCTTATATCTCCGCATCAGAACATCGTAGAGAGACGGGGTTTGGATCGTTTTACTCGTGACTGGAAGTATGATCATATACTGTCCCCAGAAATTTGCCACGGCAAGCACCACTCACATTTTCTTCAGGAAATGTACCTATCTAGTTATTATTATTATTATTATTCTTTTTCTGGACACTTTTTCGGCGCGTAACTCGTCCCGCACGCTTTGTCGTAGACCCATAAATTAGGGCTCAAATCGACCGGCTTATTGAGGAGAGGTGTGCTATGACTTTTATAAGCGATCGGGTGCAGGATTTCCGAAAGGGGGGCGAAAAACCACCCAAAAAATCCCATTGACTTAACATTGCGCCCAACTTTGACGAGTCATAGCTCCGCTCGAGGATTTTGTAGAAACATGTGGGTTACAACATTTGAAGAGGGTGGTAGGCTCTGTAAGAACATGGATCACAATGGGGTGTAAGTTGTACCCCTGGGGTGTAAGAGGTGCCCAAAAGTGCCCCAATGAAAAGTCAATGTGGCAAAATCCCATAGACTTACCATTGCAAAAATTTTGACGGGTCATAGGTCCGAGCCAGGATTTCATAGAAACATGTGGGTTACTAAATTTGAAGAGGGTGCTAGACTCTGTCAGGACGTCCCCCACAATGGGGTGTAAGGTTACCATAGCAACCATTTTGGGCACCCTAGCAACCTATACCATAGACTGCCATTATAAAATGCCCGGATGGATATCTTTGCACCACAGTGTCATAGAGACATGGGGGTGGGCTCATTTTACTCAGGCATCCAATCAGTCTCTCAGGATCCTTACAGACTTACTAAGCCACGCCCCTAGCAACCACTTTTGAGCACCCTAGCAACATAAAATACAAACAGTTATATCTCGGCATCAGAACATCGTAGAGACACGGGGGTTGGACCGTTTTACTTGTGACTAGGGGTGTAATCACTGGGCACATCATTGGCCACTCCCAAGCCACGCCCCTAGCAACCAAATACAGTACCCTAGCAACAGAGTAAACAAAGCCTTATATCTCCGCATCAGAACATCGTAGAGACACGGGGTTTGGACCGTTTTACTTGTGACTCGGAGTGTAATCACTGGGCACATCATTGGCCACTCCCAAGCCACGCCCCTAGCAACCAAATACAGTACCCTAGCAACAGAGTAAACAAAGCCTTATATCTCCGCATCAGAACATCGTAGAGACACGGGGGTTGGACCGTTTTACTTGTGACTCGGAGTGTAATCACTGGGCACATCATTGGCCACTCCCAAGCCACGCCCCTAGCAACCAAATACAGTACCCTAGCAACAGAGTAAACAAAGCCTTATATCTCCGCATCAGAACATCGTAGAGACACGGGGGTTGGACCGTTTTACTTGTGACTTGGAGTGTAATCACTGGGCACATCATTGGCCACTCCCAAGCCACGCCCCTAGCAACCAAATACAGTACCCTAGCAACAGAGTAAACAAAGCCTTATATCTCCACATCAGAACATCGTAGAGACACGGGGGTTGGACCGTTTGACTCATGACTCGGAGGGTAATCACTAGTGGATGCCATTTTTTTCCCTAGCAACCAAATACAGTACCCTAGCAACAGAGTAAACAAAGCCTTATATCTCCGCATCAGAACATCGTAGAGACATGGGGTTTGGACCGTTTGACTCGTGACTCGGAGGGTAATCACTAGTGGATGCCATTTTTTTCCCTAGCAACCAAATACAGTACCCTAGCAACAGAGTAAACAAAGCCTTATATCTCCGCATCAGAACATCGTATAGACACAGGAGTTGGATCGTTTTACTTTTGGCTTGGAGTATAATCATATATGTTCCCCAGAATTTTGCCACGGCAAGCACCACTCACATTTTCTTCAGGAAATGTACCTATCTAGTTATATTTTATTCTTACATCTGCACGTTTTTTCGGCACCTAACTCGTCCCGCACGGTTTGTCGTAGACCCATGAAAGAGGGCTCAAATCGACCGGCTTATTGAGGAGAGGTGTGCTATGACTTTTATAAGCGATCGGGTGCAGGATTTCCGAAAGGGGGGCGAAAAACCACCCGAAAAATCCCATTGACTTAACATTGCGCCCAACTTTGACGAGTCATAGCTCCGCTCGAGGCTTTTGTAGAAACATGTGAGTTACAACATTTGAAGAGGGTGGTAGACTCTTTAAGAACATGCATCACATTGGGGTGTAAGTTGTACCCCTGGGGTGTAAGAGGCGCCCAAAAGTGCCCCAATGAAAAGTCAATGGGGGAAAATCCCATAGACTTAACATTGCAAAAACTTTGAAGGGTCATAGGTACAGGCGAGGATTTTGTAAAAACATGTGGGTTACATTATTTGAAGAGGGTGGTAGACTCTGTAAGAACATGGATCACAATGGGGTGTAAGTTGTACCCCTGGGGTGTAAGAGGCACCCGAACTTTCCCATTGACTTGTAATGGGGCAGGAAACATGCCCATATAAGGGAATAAAAAAGTTCCAGATGGGATATCTTTGCTTTACAATGTCGTAAAGACAAGGGGGTGGGCTCATTTTACTCAGACATCCAATCAGTCTATCAGGATATTCCCAAAGCTTTTAAGCCACGCCCCTAGCAACCACTTTTGAGCACCCTAGCAACATAAAATTCAAACAGTTATATCTCTGCATCAGAACATCATAGAGACACGGGGGTTGGACCGTTTGACTAGTGACTCAGAGTGTAATCATTATGGGATGCCAATTTTTTCCCTAGCAACCAAATACAGTACCCTAGCAACAGAGTAAACAAAGCCTTATATCTCCGCATCAGAACATCGTAGAGACACGGGGGTTGGACCGTTTGACATAGATATGTATATAAAGGCTAGATGGCTCGTCCGCGCTGATGGCCAATTGAGTGGAACGTCCGCATTTTGGCGGCCATCTTAGGACAGGGCGCTCGCTCACTCGTAGCATTGAGTTTTAATGATGCAGGTACTTTTAAATGACCATAACTTGCTTAATTTTTTACCGATTTTCAAACGGATTGGTTTGTTATAAACGTCAAAGATGTACCTATGACACTGAATACGTATACTAAAAATAAATAAAAAATTCATGAAACATGTTAAAGCATCCAGAATTATAGCCACGTTAATAACGTTTGTAAAAAACCAAACCGTTTGTAAATCCGTCAAGAATTCAGAAAGTTACGAGCATTTTAGTTGGCGTATGTCACTCACCTTCCCTCCACAGCAGCAGGGAGCAGCACTATGGCAGCACTGACCTAAGATGGCCGCCAAGTGACGACACAGCTGACTCCGCCTTGAGCCATCTAGCCTTTATATACATATCTATGCCGTTTGACTCCTGACTCGGAGTGTAATCATTATGGGATGCCAATTTTTTCCCTAGCAACCAAATACAGTACCCTAGCAACAGAGTAAACAAAGCCTTATATCTCCGCACCAGAACATCGTAGAGACACGGGGGTTGGACCGTTTGACTCGTGACTCGGAGTGTAATCATTATGGGATGCCAATTTTTTCCCTAGCAACCAAATACAGTACCCTAGCAACAGAGTAAACAAAGCCTTATATCTCCGCATCAGAACATCGTAGAGACACGGGGGTTGGACCGTTTGACTAGTGACTCGGCGTGTAATCATTATGGGATGCAAATTTTTCCCTAGCAACCAAATACAGTACCCTAGCAACAGAGTAAACAAAGCCTTATATCTCAGCATCAGAACATCGTGGAGACACGGGGGTTGGACCGTTTGACTCGTGACTCGGAGTGTAATTATTATGGGATGCCAATTTTTTCCCTAGCAACCAAATACAGTACCCTAGCAACAGAGTAAACAAAGCCTTATATCTCCGCATCAGAACATCGTAGAGACACGGGGGTTGGACCGTTTGACTCGTGACTCGGAGTGTAATTATTATGGGATGCCAATTTTTTCCCTAGCAACCAAATACAGTACCCTAGCAACAGAGTAAACAAAGCCTTATATCTCCGCATCAGAACATCGTAGAGACACGGGGGTTGGACTGTTTGACTCGTGACTCGGCGTGTAATCACTATGGGATGCCATTTTTTCCCCTAGCAACCAAATACAGTACCCTAGCAACAGAGTAAACAAAGCCTTATATCTCCGCATCAGAAGATCGTAGAGACACGGGGGTTGGACCGTTTGACTCGTGACTCAGAGTGTAATCATTATGGGATGCCATTTTTTTCACTAGCAACCAAATACAGTACCCTAGCAACAGAGTAAACAAAGCCTTATATCTCCGCATCAGAAGATCGTAGAGACACGGGGGTTGGACCGTTTGACTCGTGACTCAGAGTGTAATCACTATGGGATGCCATTTTTTTCCCTAGCAACCAAATACAGTACCCTAGCAAAAGTGTAAACAAAGCCTTACATCTCCGCAGCAGAACATCGTAGAGACACAGGGGTTGGACCATTTTACTTGTGACTCGGCATGTAATCACTAGTGGATGGAAATGTTTTCCCTAGCAACCAAATACAGTACCCTAGCAACCGGATAAACACAGCCTTATATCTCCGCATCAGAACATCGTAGAGACACGGGAGTTGGATTGTTTTACTTTTGGCTTGGAGTATAATCATATACGTTCCCCAGAATTTTGCCACGGCAAGCACCACTCACATTTTCTTCAGGAAATGTACCTATCTAGTTATTATTATTATGTTGGCTTGAAAAAGCCAACATACTGTTATTGCTTTTAAACTTATTATTATGTTGGCTTGAAAAAGCCAACATATTGTTATTGCTTTTAAACTTATATCTTATTATTATTATTCTTCTTAGCACCCCAAAATTTCTGACACTAACTCGTCCTAGGGCTTTCAAGCTACATGCACCAAATTTTCCACGGACCTTCAGACTGGTCTGACTTAGTGTGCTATATCTTTTCTAACTGATGGGACCTTCCGAATTCCTAAACGGGGCGCTCAAACACCCCAAATTTCCCATTTACTTAACATGGAGACAAACTTTGACGGGCCATAGCTGCGAGTGAGAAACTTGTAGAAACTTGTGGCTTACCACATTTAAGGAGGCTGACAGGCTCTGTAAGAACATACATCACATTAAGGTGTAAGCTGTACCCCTGGGGTGTAAGAGGCCCCCAAAATTTCCCATTGACTTATAATGGGGCAGGAAACATGCCCATATAAGGGAGTAAAAGCGTCCCAGATGGAATATCTTCACTTTAGAGTGTCGTAGAGACATGGGGGTGGGCTCATTTTACTCAGTCATCCAATAGGTCTCTTAGGATCGCCCCAGAGCTATTAAGCCACGCCCCTAGCAACAATTTTGGGTACCCTAGCAACATCTCCCATAGACTACCATTATAAAAAGCCCAGATGGATATCTTTACACCAGAGTGTCATAGAGACATAGGGGTGGGCTCATTTTACTCAGGCATCCAATCAGTCTCTTAGGATTCCTACTGAGGTATTAAACCACGCCCCTAGCAACCAATTTGAGCACCCTAGCAACATAATAAACAAAGCCTTATATCTCTGGATCTGAACATCTTAGAGACATGGGGGTTAGGTCTTTGGGTCATGTTAGCTTCATGCTAGCTCCATGCTAAGTCATACTAGCTTCATGCTAGTTTCATGCTAGCTTTATGCTAATTTCATAATAAATCTTGCTAACTTCATGCTAAATCATGCTAACTTCATGTTAAATCTTATTAGCTGCACGCTAAATAGTGCTAGCTTAATGCTAATCATGCTAGCATCATGCTAATCATGCTAGCTTCACGTTAAATCATGCTAGCTTCATGCTAATCATGCTATTCTCATGCTAACTTCATGTTAATCATGCAAGCCTCGTGCTAGCTTCATGCTAGCTTCATGCTAATCTTGCTAGTTTCATGCTAGCTTCATGCTAATCATGCTAGCATCATGCTAGCTTCATGCTAATCATGCTAGCATGATGCTAGCTTCATGCTAATCATGCTAGAATCATGCTAGTTTCATGCTAATCATGCTAGCTTTATGCTAGCTTCATGCTAATCATGCTAGCTTCATGCTAGCTACATGCTAATCATGCTAACATCATGCTAGCTTCATGCTAATCATGCTAGCTTCATGCTAATCATGCTAGCATCATGCTAGCATCATGCTAGCTTCATGCTAATCATGCTAGCATCATGCTAGTTTCATGCTAATAATGCTAGCAACATGCTAGCTTCATGCTAGCTTCATGCTAGCATCATGCTAGCTTCATGCTAATCATGCTAGCTTCATGCTAATCATGCTAGCATCATGCTAGCTTCATGCTAATCATGCTAGCATCATGCTAGCATCATGCTAGCTTCATGCTAATCATGCTAGCATCATGCTAGCTTCATGCTAGC
Organism: Paramisgurnus dabryanus; assembly: GCF_030506205.2. Classification (NCBI taxonomy): domain Eukaryota; kingdom Metazoa; phylum Chordata; class Actinopteri; order Cypriniformes; family Cobitidae; genus Paramisgurnus; species Paramisgurnus dabryanus. Next base: position 15,648,044 of record NC_133356.1, read on the forward strand.
TTCATGCTAGCTACATGCTAATAATGCTAGCATCATGCTAGCTACATGCTAATCATGCTAGCTTCATGCTAATCATGCTAGCTTCATGCTAATCATGCTAGCATCATGCTAGCTTCATGCTAATCATGCTAACATCATGCTAGCTTCATGCTAGCTACATACTAATCATGCTAACATCATGCTAGCTACATGCTAATCATGCTAACATCATGCTAGCTTCATGCTAATCATGCTAGCATCATGCTAACTTCATGCTAATCATGCTAGCATCATGCTAGCTACATGCTAATCATGCTAGCTTCATGCTAATCATGCTAGCATCATGCTAGCTTCATGCTAATCATGCTAACATCATGCTAGCTTCATGCTAGCTATATACTAATCATGCTAACATCATGCTAGCTACATGCTAATCATGCTAGCTTCATGCTAGCTTCATGCTAATCATGATAGCTTCATGCTAGCATCATGGTAGCTTCATGCTTATCATGCTAGCATCATGCTAGCTTCATGTTAATCATGCTAGCATCATGCTAACTTCATGCTAATCATGCTAGCATCATGCTAGCTTCATGCTAATCATGCTAGCATCATGCTAGCTTCAGGCTAATCATGTTAGCTTCATGCTAGCTTCATGCTAATCATGCTAGCTTCATGCTAGCTACATGCTAATCATGCTAACATCATGCTAGCTTCATGCTAATCATGCTAGCTTCATGCTAATCATGCTAGCATCATGCTAGCATCATGCTAGCTTCATGCTAATCATGCTAGCATCATGCTAGTTTCATGCTAATCATGCTAGCATCATGCTAGCTTCATGCTAGCTTCATGCTAGCTACATGCTAATCATGCTAGCATCATGCTAGCTACATGCTAATCATGCTAGCTTCATGCTAATCATGCTAGCATCATGCTAGCTTCATGCTAATCATGCTAACATCATGCTAGCTTCATGCTAGCTACATACTAATCATGCTAACATCATGCTAGCTACATGCTAATCATGCTAACATCATGCTAGCTTCATGCTAATCATGCTAGCATCATGCTAACTTCATGCTAATCATGCTAGCATCATGCTAGCTACATGCTAATCATGCTAGCTTCATGCTAATCATGCTAGCATCATGCTAGCTTCATGCTAATCATGCTAACATCATGCTAGCTTCATGCTAGCTACATACTAATCATGCTAACATCATGCTAGCTACATGCTAATCATGCTAGCTTCATGCTAACTTCATGCTAATCATGATAGCTTCATGCTAGCATCATGGTAGCTTCATGCTTATCATGCTAGCATCATGCTAGCTTCATGCTAATCATGCTAGCATCATGCTTACTTCATGCTAATCATGCTAGCATCATGCTAGCTTCATGCTAATCATGCTAGCATCATGCTAGCTTCAGGCTAATCATGTTAGCTTCATGCTAGCTTCATGCTAATCATGTTAGCTTCATACTTAAACATACTAACTGCCAGATAGCCTACTAAACTAAACTTCTGTCAATCCGTTTTAAACGTTCAGGCTACGCTTTTTCAAGCCAACATAAAGTTTGTCTTCAAACTTTAATATCTAGTTATTATTCTTTCTTCTCCTCCCAAAATTTCTGACACTAACTCGTCCTAGAGCTTTCAAGCTACATGCACCAAATTTTCCACAGACCTTCAGACTGGTCTGACTTAGTGTGCTATATCTTTTCTAACTGATGGGACCTTCCGAATTCTTAAACGGGGGGCTCGAACACCCCAAAATTTCCATTGACTTAACATTGAGACAAACTTTGACGGGTCATAGCTGTGAGTGAGAAACTTGTAGAAACTTGTGGCTTACCACATTTAAGGTGGCTGACAGGCTCTGTAAGAACATACATCACAATGGGGTGTAAGCTATACCCCTGGGGTGTAAGAGGCCCCCAAAATTTCCCATTGACTTATAATGGGGCAGGAAACATGCCCATATAAGGGAATAAAAGCGTCCCAGATGGAATATCTTTACTTTAGAGTGTCGTAGAGACATGGGGGTGGGCTCATTTTACTCAGTCATCCAATCAGTCTCTTAGGATCGCCCCAAAGCTATTTAGCCACGCCCCTAGCAACAATTTTGGGTACCCTAGCAACATCTCCCATAGAATACAATTATAAAAAGCCCAGATGGATATCTTTGCACCAGAGTGTGATAGAGACATAGGGGTGGGCTCATTTTACTCAGGCATCCAATCAATCTTAATAGGATTCTTATTGAGGTGTTAAGCCACGCCCCTAGCAACCAAATATGAGCACCCTAGCAACATAATAAACAAAGCCTTATATCTTTGGATCTGAACATCATAGAGACATGGGGGTTGGGTCTTCGGGTCATGTTAGCTTCATGCTAGCTCCATGCTAAGTCATACTAGCTTCATGCTAGTTTCATGCTAGCTTTATGCTAATTTCATAATATAGCTTGCTAACTTCATGTTAAATCATGCTAGCTTCATGTTAAATCTTGTTAGCTTCACGCTTAATAGTGCTAGCTTCATGCTAATCATGCTAGCATCATGCTAATCATGCTAGCTTCACGTTAAATCATGCTAACTTTATGCTTATCATGCTAACCTCATGTTTTCTTCATGCTAATCATGCTAGCCTCATGCTAGTTTCATGCTAATCATACTAGCATCATGCTAGCTTCATGCTATTCATGCTAACATCATGGTAGCTTCATGCTAATCATGCTAGAATCATGCTAGCTTCATGCTAATCAATGCTAGCATAATGCAAGCTTCATGCTAATCAATGCTAGCATCATGCTAGCTTAATGCTAATCAATGCTAGCATCATGCTAGCTTCATGCTAATCATGCTAACATCATGCTAGCTTTATGCGATTCATGCTAGCATCATGCTAACATCATGCTAGCTTCATGCTAATCATGCTAAATTCATGCTAGCTTAATGCTAATCTTGCTAACATCATGCTAGCTTCATGCTAATCATGCTAACATCATGCTAGCTTCATGCTAATCATGCTAGCTTCATGCTAGCTTCATGCTAATCATGCTAGCTTCATGCTAATCAATGGTAGCATCATGCTAGCTTCATGCTAATCAATGCTAGCATCATGCTAGCTTCATGATAATCAATGCTAGCATCATGCTAGCTTCATGCTAATCAATGCTAACATCATGCTAGCTTCATGCTAATCATGCTAGCTTCATGCTAGCTTCATGCTAATCAATGCTAGCATCATGCTAGCTTAATGCTAATCAATGCTAGCATCATGCTAGCTTCATGCTAATCATGCTAAATCATGCTAGCTTCATGCTAATCATGCTAGCATCATGCTAGCTTCATGCTAATCATGCTAGCATCATGCTAGCTTCATACTAAATCATCCTAGCTTCATGCTAATCATGCTAACATCATGCTAGCTTCATGCTAATCATGCTACCTTCATGCTAGCATCATGCTAACTTCATGTTAATCATGCTACCATCATGCTAGCTTCATGCTAATCATGCTAGCATCATGCTAGCTTCATGCTAATCATGCTAACATCATGTTAGCTTCATGTTAATCATGCTAGCATCATGCCAGCTTAATGCTAATCATGCTAGCATCATGCTAGCTTCATGTTAATCATGCTAGCATCATGCTAGCTTCATGCTAATCATGCTAACATCATGTTAGCTTCATGCTAATCATGCTAGCATCATGCTAGCTTCATGTTAATCATGCTAGCATCATGCTAGCTTCATGCTAATCATGCTAGCATCATGCTAGCTTCATGCTAATCATGCTAGCATCATGCTAGCTTCATGCTAATCATGCTAGCATAATGCTAGCTTCATGCTAATCATGATAACATCATGCTAGCTTCATGCTAATCATGCTACCATCATGTTAGATTCATGCTAATCATGTTAGATTCATGCTAATCATGCTAGCTTCATGCTAATCATGCTAACATCATGCTAGCTTCATGCTAATCATGCTAACATCATGCTAGCTTCATGCTAATCATGCTAACATCATGCTAGCTTCATGCTAATTATGCTAACATCATGCTAGCTTCATGCTAATCATGCTAGCATCATGCTAGCTTCATGCTAATCATGCTAACTTTATGCTAGCTTCATGCTAATCATGCTAGCATCATGCTAGCTTCATGTTAATCATGCTAACATCATGCTGGCTTCATGGTAATCATGCTAGCTTCATGCTAATCATGCTAGCTTTATGCTAGCTTAATGCTAATCATGCCAACATCATGCTAGCTTCATGCTTATCATGCTAGCATCATGCTAACTTCATGTTAATCATGCTAGCATCATGTTAGCTTCATGCTAATCATGCTAACATCATGCTAGCTTCATGCTAATCATGCTAGCATCATGCTAGCTTCATGCTAATCATGCTAGCATCATGCTAGCTTCATGCTAATCATGCTAGCATCATGCTAGCTTCATGCTAATCATGATAGCATCATGCTAGCTTCATGCTAATCATGTTAGCATCATGCTCGCTTCATGTTAATCATGCTACCATCATGTTAGATTCATGCTAATCATGTTAGATTCATGCTAATCATGCTAACATCATGCTAGCTTCATGCTAATCATGCTAACATCATGCTAACTTCATGCTAATCATGCTAACATCATGTTAGCTTCATGCTAATCATGCTAGCATCATGCTAGCTTCATGCTAATCATGATAACATCATGCTAGCTTCATGTTAATCATGTTAGCATCATGCTAGCTTCATGCTAATCATGCTACCATCATGTTAGATTCATGTTAATCATGTTAGATTCATGCTAATCATGCTAGCTTCATGCTAATCATGCTAACATCATGCTAGCTTCATGCTAATCATGCTAGCATCATGCTAACTTCATGCTAATCATGCTAACATCATGCTAGCTTCATGCTAATCATGCTAGCATCATGCTAGCTTCATGCTAATCATGCTAGCTTTATGCTAGCTTCATGCTAATCATGCTAGCATCATGCTAGCTTCATGCTAATCATGCTAGCATCATGCTAGCTTCATGGTAATCATGCTAGCTTCATGCTAATCATGCTAGCATCATGCTAGCTTCATGCTAATCATGCTACCTTTATACTTAAACATACTAACTGCCAGACAGCCTACTAAACTAAACTTCTGTCAAACCGTTTTAAACGTTCAGGCTACGCTTTTTCAAGCCAACATAAAGTTTGTCTTCAAACTTTAATATCTAGTTATTATTATTATTCTTTTTCTTCTGAGACTAAAATTTCTAACTCTAACTCGTCCTAGAGCTTTCAAGCTACAGCCATCAAACTTTGGACAGACTTTCGGTCTGATCTGACGAGGTGTGCTATATCTTTTCTAACTGATGGGACCTTCCGAATTCCTAAACGGGGCGCTGAAACACCCCAAAATTTCCATTGACTTAACATTGAGACAAACTTTGACGGGTCAAAGCTGCGAGTGAGAAACTTGTAGAAACTTGTGGCTTACCACATTTAAGGAGGCTGACAGGCTGTGTAAGAACATACCTCACAATGGGGTGTAAGCTGTACCCCTGGGGTGTAAGAGGCCCCCAAAATTTCCCATTGACTTATAATGGGGCAGGAAACATGCCCATAAAAGGGAATAAAAGCGTCCCAGATGGAATATCTTCACTTTAGAGTGTCTTAGAGACATGGGGGTGGGCTCATTTTACTCAAGCATCCAATCAATCTCTTAGGATCACCCCAGAGCTATCAAGCCACGCCCCTAGCAACAATTTTGGGTACCCTAGCAACATCTCCCATTGACTACCATTATAAAAAGCCCAGATGGATATCTTTGCACCAGAGTGTCATAGAGACATAGGGGTGGGCTCATTTTACTCAGGCATCCAATCAGTCTCTTAGGATTCTTATTGAGGTATTAAGCCACGCCCCTAGCAACAAAATATGAAGACCCTAGCAACATAATAAACAAAGCCTTATATCTCTGGATCTGAACATCGTAGAGACACAGGGGTTGGACCGTTTTACTTGTGGCTTGAAGTGTAATCATTATGGGATGCCAATTTTCTCCCTAGCAACCAAACTTAGTACCCTAGCAACGGAATAAACAAAGCCTTATATCTCCGCTTCAGAACATCATAGAGACACGGGGGTTGGACCGTTTTACTTGTGGCTTGAAGTGTGATCATTATGGGATGCCAATTTTCTCCCTAGCAACCAAACTTAGTACCCTAGCAACGGAATAAACAAAGCCTTATATCTCCGCATCAGAACATTGTAGAGACACGGGGGTTGGACCGTTTTACTTGTGGCTTGAAGTGTGATCATTATGGGATGCCAATTTTCTCCCTAGCAACCAAACTTAGTACCCTAGCAACGCAATAAATGTTAGCTTCATGCTAGCTTCCTGCTAATCATACTAACATCATGCTAGCTTCATGCTAATCATGCTAGCTTCATGCTAGCTTCATGCTAATCATGCTAACATCATGCTAGCTTCATGCTAATCATGCTAACTTCATGCTAGCTTCATGCTAATCATGCTAACTTCATGCTAGCTTCATGCTAATCATGCTAACATCATGCTAGCTTCATGCTAATCATGCTAGCATCATGCTAGCTTCATGCTAATCATGCTAATCATGCTAGCTTCATGCTAGCTTCATGCTAATCATGCTAGCATCATGCTAGCTTCATGCTAATCATGCTAGCTTCATGCTAGCTTCATGCTAATCATGCTAGCATCATGCTAGCTTCATGCTAATCATGCTAGCTTCATGCTAATCATGCTAGCATCATGCTAGCTTCATGCTAATCATGCTAGCATCAAGCTAGCTTCATGCTAATCATGCTAGCATCATGCTAGCTTCATGTTAATCATGCTAACATCATGCTAGCTTCATGGTAAATCATGCTACCTTCATACTTAAACATACGAACAGCCAGATAGCCTACTAAACTAAACTTATGTCAAACCGTTTTAAACGTTCAGGCTACGCTTTCTCAAGCCAACAGAAAGTTTGTCTTCAAACTTTACTATCTAGTTATATTTTATTCTTACATCCGGACACTTTTTTCGGCGATTAACTCGTCCCGCACGCTTTGTTGTAGACCCATGAAAGAGGGCTCAAATCGACCGGATTATTGAGGAGAGGTGTGCTATGACTTTTATAAGGGATCGGGTGCAGGATTTCCGAAAGGGGGGCGTAAAACCACCCCAAAAATCCCATTGACTTAACATTGGGCCCAACTTTGATGGGTCATAGCTCCGCTCGTGGATTTTGTAGAAACATGTGGGTTACAACATTTGAAGAGGGTGGTAGGCTCTGTAAAAACATAGATCACAATGGGGTGTAAGTTGTACCCCTGGGGTGTAAGAGGTGCCCAAAAGTGCCCCAATGAAAAGTCAATGTGGCAAAATCCCATAGACTTACCATTGCAAAAATTTTGACGGGTCATAGGTACGAGCGAGGATTTCATAGAAAGATGTGGGTTACTAAATTTGAAAACGGTGCTAGACTCTGTCAGGACGTACCCCACAATGGGGTGTAAGGTTACCATAGCAACCATTTTGGGCACCCTAGCAACCTATACCATTGACTGCCATTATAAAATGCCTAGATGGATATCTTCGCACCACAGTGTCATAGAGACATGGGGGTGGGCTCATTTTACTCAGGCATCCAATCAGTCTCTCAGGATCCTTACAGTCTTACTAAGCCACGCCCCTAGCAACCACTTTTGAGCACCCTAGCAACATAAAATACAAACAGTTATATCTCGGCATCAGAACATCTTAGAGACACGGGGGTTGGACCGTTTTACTTGTGACTAGGGGTGTAACAATTGGGCACATCATTGGCCACTCCCAAGCCACGCCCCTAGCAACCAAATTTGAGCACCCTAGCAACCGAATAAACAAAGCCTTATATCTCCGCATCAGAACATCGTAGAGACACGGGGTTTGGACCGTTTTACTTGTGACTCGGAGTGTAATCACTGGGCACATCATTGGCCACTCCCAAGCCACGCCCCTAGCAACCAAATACAGTACCCTAGCAACAGAGTAAACAAAGCCTTATATCTCCACATCAGAACATCGTAGAGACACGGGGGTTGGACCGTTTTACTTGTGACTCGGAGTGTAATCACTGGGCACATCATTGGCCACTCCCAAGCCACGCCCCTAGCAACCAAATACAGTACCCTAGCAACAGAGTAAACAAAGCCTTATATCTCCGCATCAGAACATCGTAGAGACACGGGGGTTGGACCGTTTTACTTGTGACTCGGAGTGTAATCACTGGGCTCATCATTGGCCACTCCCAAGCCACGCCCCTAGCAACCAAATACAGTACCCTAGCAACAGAGTAAACAAAGCCGTATATCTCCGCATCAGAACATCGTAGAGACATGGGGGTTGGACCGTTTGACTCATAACTCGGAGGGTAATCACTAGTGGATCCCATTTTTTTCCCTAGCAACCAAATACAGTACCCTAGCAACAGAGTAAACAAAGCCTTATATCTCCGCATCAGAACATCGTAGAGACACGGGGTTTGGACCGTTTGACTCGTGACTCGGAGGGTAATCACTAGTGGATCCCATTTTTTTCCCTAGCAACCAAATACAGTACCCTAGCAACAGAGTAAACAAAGCCTTATATCTCCGCATCAGAACATCGTAGAGACACGGGGGTTGGACCGTTTGACTCATGACTCGGAGGGTAATCACTAGTGGATGCAATTTTTTCCCTAGCAACCAAATACAGTACCCTAGCAACAGAGTAAACAAAGCCTTATATCTCCGCATCAGAACATCGTAGAGACACGGGGGTTGGACCGTTTGACTCGTGACTCGGAGGGTAATCACTAGTGGATGCCATTTTTTTCCCTAGCAACCAAATACAGTACCCTAGCAACAGAGTAAACAAAGCCTTATATCTCCGCATCAGAACATCGTAGAGACACGGGGGTTGGATCGTTTGACTTTTGGCTTGGAGTATAATCATAAATTGTCCCACGAAACTTGCCACGGCAAGCACCACTCACATTTTCTTCAGGAAATGTACCTATCTAGTTATTATTATTAGTGGTGCTTGCATTTATGCAAAGCATCACTATTACTATTCCTCAGGGATATTATTATATTTTATTCTTACATCTGCACGTTTTTTCGGCACCTAACTCGTCCCGCACGGTTTGTCGTAGACCCATGAAAGAGGGCTCAAATCGACCGGCTTATTGAGGAGAGGTGTGCTATGACTTTTATAAGCGATCGGGTGCAGGATTTCCGAAAGGGGGGCGAAAAACCACCCGAAAAATCCCATTGACTTAACATTGCGCCCAACTTTGACGAGTCATAGCTCCGCTCGAGGATTTTGTAGAAACATGTGGGTTACAACATTTGAAGAGGGTGGTAGGCTCTGTAAGAACATGGATCATAATGGGGTGTAAGTTGTACCCCTGGGGTGTAAGAGGTGCCCAAAAGTGCCCCAATGAAAAGTCAATGGGGCAAAATCCCATAGACTTACCATTGCAAAAATTTTGACGGGTCATAGGTCCGAGCCAGGATTTCATAGAAACATGTGGGTTACTAAATTTGAAGAGGGTGCTAGACTCTGTCAGGACGTCCCCCACAATGGGGTGTAAGGTTACCATAGCAACCATTTTGGGCACCCTAGCAACCTATACCATAGACTGCCATTATAAAATGCCCGGATGGATATCTTTGCACGACAGTGTCATAGAGACATGGGGGTGGGCTCATTTTACTCAGGCATCCAATCAGTCTCTCAGGATCCTTACAGACTTACTAAGCCACGCCCCTAGCAACCACTTTTGAGCACCCTAGCAACATAAAATACAAACAGTTATATCTCGGCATCAGAACATTGTAGAGACACGGGGGTTGGACCGTTTTACTTGTGCCTAGGGGTGTAACAATTGGGCACATCATTGGCCACTCCCAAGCCACGCCCCTAGCAACCAAATTTGAGCACCCTAGCAACCGAATAAACAAAGCCTTATATCTCTGCATCAGAACATCGTAGAGACACGGGGGTTGGACCGTTTTACTTGTGACTCGGAGTGTAATCACTGGGCACATCATTGGCCACTCCCAAGCCACGCCCCTAGCAACCAAATACAGTACCCTAGCAACAGAGTAAACAAAGCCTTATATCTCCGCATCAGAACATCGTAGAGACACGGGGGTTTGACCGTTTGACTCGTGACTCGGAGTGTAATCACTAGTGGATGCCAATTTTCTCCCTAGCAACCAAATACAGTACCCTAGCAACCGAATAAACAAAGCCTTATATCTTCGCATCAGAATATCGTAGAGACATGTGGGTTGAACTGTTTTACTTTTGGCTTGGAGTATAATCATATATTGTCCCCCGAAATTTGCCACGGCAAGCACCACTCACATTTTCTTCAGGAAATGTACATATCTAGTTATTATTCTTCTTTTTCTGGACACTTTTTCGGCGCGTAACTCGTCCCGCACGGTTTAACGTAGTCCCATGAAAGAGGGCTCAAATCGACCGGATTATTGAGGAGAGGTGTGCTATGACTTTTATAAGCGATCGGGTGCAGGATTTCTGAAAGGGGGGCAAAAAACCACCCGAAAAATCCCATTGACTTAACATTGCGCCCAACTTTGACGAGTCATAGCTCCGCTCGAGGATTTTATAGAAACATGTGGGTTACAACTTTTGAAGAGGGTGGTAGGCTCTCTAAGAACATACATCATAATGGGGTGTAAGTTGTACCCCTGGGGTGTAAGAGGTGCCCAAAAATGCCCAATGAAAAGTCAATGGGGCAAAATCCCATAGACTTACCATTGCAAAAATTTTGACGGGTCATAGGTCCGAGCCAGGATTTCATAGAAACATGTGGGTTACTAAATTTGAAAAGGGTGCTCGACTCTGTCAGGACGTCCCCCACAATGGGGTGTAAGGTTACCATAGCAACCATTTTGGGCACCCTAGCAACCTATACCATAGACTGCCATTATAAAATGCCCAGATGGATATCTTTGCACCACAGTGTCTTAGAGACATGGGGGTGGGCTCATTTTACTCAGGCATCCAATCAGTCTCTCAGGATCCTGACAGAGGGATTAAGCCACGCCCCTAGCAACCACTTTTTAGCACCCTAGCAACATAAAATTCAAACAGTTATATCTCGGAATCAGAACATCGTAGAGACACGGGGGTTGGACCGTTTTACTTGTGACTCGGAGTGTAATCACTGGCCACATCATTGGCCACTCCCAAGTCACGCCCCTAGCAACCAAATTTGAGCACCCTAGCAACGGAATAAACAAAGCCTTATATCTCTGCATCAGAACATCGTAGAGACATGGGGGTTGGACCGTTTTACTCGTGACTTGAAGGGTAATCACTAATGGATGCCAAGAGGTGTTAAGCCACGCCCCTAGCAACCAAATATGAACATCCTAGCAACAGAGTAAACAAAGCCTTATATCTTCGCATCAGAACATCGTAGAGACACGGGGGTTGGACCGTTTTACTCGTGACTCGAAGGGTAATCACTATTGGATGCCAAGAGGTGTTAAGCCACGCCCCTAGCAACCAAATATGAACACCCTAGCAACGGAATAAACAAAGCCTTATATCTTCGCATTAGAACATCGTAGAGACACGGGGGTTGGACCGTTTTACTCGTGACTCGAAGGGTAATCACTATTGGAAGCCAAGAGGTGTTAAGCCACGCCCCTAGCAACCAAATATGAACACCTAGCAACGGAATAAACAAAGCTTTATATCTCCACATCAGAACATCGTAGAGACACGGGGGTTGGACCGTTTGACTCGTGACTCGAAGTGTAATCACTAGTGGATGCCAAGAGGTGTTAAGCCACGCCCCTAGCAACCAAATATGAACACCCTAGCAACGGAATAAACAAAGCCTTATATCTCTGCATCAGAACATCGTAGAGACACGGGGGTTGGACCTTTTGACTCGTGACTCGAAGTGTAATCACTAGTGGATGCCAAGAGGTGTTAAGCCACGCCCCTAGCAACCAAATATGAACACCCTAGCAACGGAATAAACAAAGCCTTATATCTCTGCATCAGAACATCGTAGAGACACGGGGGTTGGACCGTTTTACTCGTGACTCGAAGGGTAATCACTAGTGCAAGCCAAGAGGTGTTAAGCCACGCCCCTAGCAACCAAATATGAACACCTAGCAACGGAATAAACAAAGCCTTATATCTCCACATCAGAACATCGTAGAGACACGGGGGTTGGAACGTTTGACTCGTGACTGTAAGTGTAATCACTAGTGGATGCCATTTTTTCCCTAGCAACCAAATACAGTACCCTAGCAACCGAATAAACAAAGCCTAATATCTCCACATCAGAACATCGTAGAGACACGGGGGTTGGACCGTTTTACTCGTGACTCAAAGGGTAATCACTAGTTAATGCCAAGAGGTGTTATGCCACGCCCCTAGCAACCAAATATGAACACCCTAGCAACGGAATAAACAAAGCCTTATATCTTCGCATCAGAACATCGTAGAGACACGGGGGTTGGACCGTTTTACTCGTAACTCGAAGGGTAATCACTAGTGGAAGCCAAGAGGTGTTAAGCCACGCCCCTAGCAACCAAATATGAACACCTAGCAACGGAATAAACAAAGCCTTATATCTCCACATCAGAACATCGTAGAGACACGGGGGTTGGACCGTTTGACTCGTGACTCGGAGTGTAATCACTAGTGGATGCCATTTTTTTCCCTAGCAACCAAATACAGCACCCTAGCAACCGAATAAACAAAGCCTTATATCTCTGCATCAGAACATCGTAGAGACACGGGGGTTGGACCGTTTGACTCGTGACTCGAAGTGTAATCACTAGTGGATGCCATTTTTTTCCCTAGCAACCAAATACAGTACCCTAGCAACCGAATAAACAAAGCCTAATATCTCCACATCAGAACATCGTAGAGACACGGTGGTTGGACCGTTTTACATCTTGACTTGAAGGGTAATCACTAGTGGATGCCAAGAGGTGTTTAGCCACGCCCCTAGCAACCAAATATTAACACCCTAGCAACGGAATAAACAAAGCCTTATATCTCTGCATCAGAACATCGTAGAGACACGGGGGTTGGACCATTTTACTTTTGGCTTGGAGTACAATCACAAATTGTCACTCGAAATTTGCCACGGCAAGCACCACTTCACATTTTCTTCAGGAAATGTACCTATCTAGTTATTATTATTATTATTAGTGGTGCTTGCATTTATGCAAAGCATCACTATTACTATTCCTCAAAGATATTATTATTATTATTCTTCTTTTTCTGGACACTTTTTCGGCGCGTAACTCGTCTCGCACGGTTTGGCGTAGTGCCATGAAAGAGGGCTCAAATCGACCGGATTATTGAGGAGAGGTGTGCTATGACTTTTATAAGCGATCGGGTGCAGGATTTCCGAAAGGGGCGCGAAAAACCTCCCGAAAACGTCCCATTGACTTTACATTGCGTCGAACTTTGGCAGGTCATAGCTCCACTCTAGGATTTTGTAGAAAAATGTGGGTTACAGCATTTGAAGAGGGTGGTAGGCTCTGTAAGAACATGGATCACATTGGGGTGTAAGTTGTACCCCTGGGGTGTAAGAGGTGCCCAAAAGTGCCCTAATGGAAAGTCAATGGGGCGAAAATCCCATAGACTAACATTGCCAAAAAAAATTGACAGGTCACAGGTCCAAGTGAGGATTTCATAGAAACATGTGGGTTACTAAAATTGAAGAGGGTGCTAGACTCTGTCAGGACGTCCCCCACAATGGGGTGTAAGGTTACCCTAGCAACCGTTTTGGGCACCCTAGCAACATCTCCCATAAACTGCCATTATAAAATGCCCAGGTGGATATCTTTGCAGCACAGTGTCATAGAGACATGGGGGTGGGCTCATTTTACTTAGGTATCCAATCAGTATCTTAGGATCCTTAAAGACAAACTAAGCCACGCCCCTAGCAACCACTTTTGAGCACCCTAGCAACATAAAATTCAAACAGTTATATCTCGGCATCAGAACATCGTAGAGACACGGGGGTTGGACCGGTTTACTTGTGACTAGGGGTGTAACAATTGGGCACATCATTGGCAACTCCCAAGCCACGCCCCTAGCAACCAAATTTGAGCACCCTAGCAACGGAATAAACAAAGCCTTATATCTCTGCATCAGAACATCGTAGAGACACGGGGGTTGGACCGTTTTACTCGTGACTCGAAGGGTAATCACTAGTTAATGCCAAGAGGTGTTAAGCCACGCCCCTAGCAACCAAATATGAACACCCTAGCAACCGAATAAACAAAGCCTTATAACGTCGCATCAGAACATCGTAGAGACACGGGGGTTGGACCGTTTTACTCGTGACTCGTAGGGTAATCACTAGTGGAAGCCAAGAGGTGTTAAGCCACGCCCCTAGCAACCAAATATGAACACCTAGCAACGGAATAAACAAAACCTTATATCTCCACATCAAAACATCGTAGAGACACGGGGGTTGGACCGTATTACTTGTGACTCGGGGTGTAATCACTGGCCAAATCATTGGCCACTCCCAAGCCACGCCCCTAGCAACCAAATTTGAGCACCCTAGCAACGGAATAAACAAAGCCTTATATCTCTGCATCAGAACATCGTAGAGACACGGGGGTTGGACCGTTTTACTCGTGACTCGAAGGGTAATCACTAGTTAATGCAAAGAGGTGTTAAGCCACGCCCCTAGCAACCAAATATGAACACCCTAGCAACCAAATAAACAAAGCCTTATAACATCGCATCAGAACATCGTAGAGACACGGGGGTTGGACCGTTTTACTCGTGACTCGAAGGGTAATCACTAGTGGAAGCCAAGAGGTGTTAAGCCACGCCCCTAGCAACCAAATATGAACACCTAGCAACGGAATAAACAAAGCCTTATATCTCCACATCAGAACATCGTAGAGACACGGGGGTTGGACCGTATTACTTGTGACTCGGGGTGTAATCACTGGCCAAATCATTGGCCACTCCCAAGCCACGCCCCTAGCAACCAAATTTGAGCACCCTAGCAACGGAATAAACAAAGCCTTATATCTCTGCATCAGAACATCGTAGAGACACGGGGGTTGGACCGTTTTACTCGTGACTCGAAGGGTAATCACTAGTTAATGCCAAGAGGTGTTAAGCCACGCCCCTAGCAACCAAATATGAACACCCTAGCAACGGAATAAACAAAGCCTTATATCTTCGCATCAGAACATCGTAGAGACATGGGGGTTGGACCATTTTACCTTTGGCTTGGAGTATAATCATAAATTGTCCCCGAAACTTGCCACGGCAAGCACCACTCACATTTTCTTCAGGAAATGTACCTATCTAGTTATTATTATTATTCTTCCAACCAAATTTCGGCAATTAATACGGCTCGAACCGCTTAACTTAGAAACTTCATTCAAACTCTCAAACGTGCGGACTATTCGGGAATAGTGGGCTATGACTTTTATAAGCGATCGGGGGTACGGTCTTCGCCCCAGGGGCGAAAAAGCAGCCGAAAAATCCCATTGACTTAACATGGAGACAAACTTTGACGAGTCGTAGCTCAGACCTAGAATTTCACAGAAACTTGTGACTTGCCACATTTGAAGAGGCTGGCAGGCTCTGTAAGAACATACCTCACAATGGGGTGTAAGTTGTACCCCTGGGGTGTAAGAGGCCCCCAAATTTCCCCATAGACTTATAATGGGGCAGGAATCATGCCCATATAAGGAAATAAAAACGTCCCAGATGGGATATCTTTGCAGCGCAGTGTCGTAGAGACATGGGGGTGGGCTCATTTTACTCAGGCATCCAATCAGTCCCTTAGGATCCTTATTGAGCTATCAAGCCACGCCCCTAGCAACCATTTTGGGCACCCTAGCAACATCTCCCATAGACTGCCATTATAAAATGCCCAGATGGATATCTTTGCAGCACAGTGTCACAGAGACATGGGGGTGGGCTCATTTTACTCAGGCATCCAATCAGTCTCTCACCATCCTTATTGAGGTATTAAGCCACGCCCCTAGCAACCAAATATGAGCAGCCTAGCAACATAATAAACAAAGCCTTATATCTCTGGATCCGGACATCATAGAGACATGGGGGTTGGGTCTTTGGGTCATATTAGCTTCATGCTTGCTTCATGCTAAGTCATGCTAGCTTCGTGCTAGTTTCATGCTAGCTTTATGCTAATTTTATAATAAATCTTGCTAACTTAATGTTAAATCATGCTAGCTTCATGCTAAATCTTGTTAGCTTCATGCTAAATCATGCTAGCTTCATGCTAGTCATGCTAGCATCATCTTAATCATGCTAGCATCATGCTAATAATGCTAGGATCATGCTAATTTCATGCTAAATTCATGCTAACTTCATGGTAATCATGCTAGCATCATGCTAGCTTCATGCAAATTATGCTAGCTTCATGCTAATCATACTAACATCATGTTAGCTTTATGCTAATCATGATAACATCGTGCTAGCTTCATGCTAATCATACTAACATCGTGTTAGCTTCATGCTAATCATGATAACATCGTGCTAGCTTCATGCTAATCATACTAGCATCGTGCTAGCTTCATGCTAATAATGCTAGCATCGTGCTAGCTTCATGCTAATCATGCTAACATCGTGCTAGCTTCATGCTAATCATGCCAACATCGTGCTAGCTTCATGCTAATCATGCTAGCATCGTGCTAGCTTCATGCTAATCATGCTAGCATCGTGCTAGCTTCATGCTAATCATGCTAGCATCGTGCTAGCTTCATGATAATCATGCTAGCATCGTGCTAGCTTCATGTTAATCATGCTAGCATCGTGCTAGCTTCATGCTAGTCATGCTAACATCGTGCTAGCTTCATGCTAGTCATGCTAGCATCATGCTAGCTTCATGCTAGTCATGCTAGCATCATGCTAGCTTCATGCTAATCATGCTAGCATCATGCTAGCTTCATGCTAGTCATGCTAGCTTCATGCTAGCTTCATGCTAATCATGCTAGCATCATGCTAACGTCATGCTAGCATCATGCTAACGTCATGCTAGCATCATGCTAGCATCATGCTAGCTTAATGCTAGTCATGCTAGCTTCGTGCTAGCTTCATGGTAATCATGCTAGCATCGTGTTATCTTCATGCTAATCATGCTAGCTTCGTGTTTATCATGATAACATTGTGCTAGCTTCATGCTAATCATGCTAGCATCGTGCTAGCTTCATGCTAATCATGCTAGCAACGTTCTAACTTCATGTTAATCATGCTAGCATCGTGCTAGCTTCATGCTAATCATGCTAGCATTGTGCTAGCTTCATGCTAATCATGCTAGCATCCTGCTAGCTTCATGCTAATCATGCTAGCATCCTGCTAGCTTCATGCTAGCATCCTGCTAGCTTCATGCTAGCATCATGCTAATCATGCTAGCAGCATGATAATCATGTTAGCATCATGCTAGCTTCATGCTAATCATGCTAACATCATGCTAGCTTCATGCTAATCATGCTAGCATCATGCTAGCTTCATGCTAATCATGCTAACATCATGTTAGCTTCATGCTAATCATGCTAGCATCATGCTAGCTTCATGCTAATCATGCTATCATCATGCTAGCTTCATGCTAGTCATGCTAGCTTCATGCTAGCTTCATGCTAATCATGCTAGCATCATGCTAACGTCATGCTGAATCATGCTAATCATGCTAGCATCATATTTCATCATGATAACTTTTTTAAATCATGCTAGCTTCACACTAAAACATGTCAACAGCCAGGTAAACTACTAGACTAAATTTCTTTTACATTTCTGGCAATCAACTTTTTGCATTTTCATGCACTGGTAATTCCTTGGGAATTGCATATCTAGTTTGAATATGTTCTGACACGGCTTGGTTTTCCGAGCAATTGTGTACTGGATTACACAATTAATGAGGAATTAGATCTGTGTTCTGGTTAAGTGGAACTCTGCCAGAGGTCTCTACATGAGCACCTGTTTCAGGTGAAGGGTCATATGTTTTCAACAAGACCTTTGCTAGTTGGGGATATCAGGGGTTTTGTGTTAATGTTGGACGGTAATCACCGCATAAATTTTGTTTTGTCGCTCCCATTGCACAGCCAATGAAATCCCCCCTCTTCCAATGACGAATGAGGTTGATCTTTATCTAGTGGTAATTGGATTCCTATGATGTTGAAGATCTAGATTAGATTTCTGGGGGAATAAGCAGCAAAATACATGAATATGTATGTTTCTATCTTAGTTTATCCTGAAAAAGTTTTCTTTCTAACATTGTAGTTAATTTATGTATTTTAAATTGCCCTCCCAGGGTATTAATCATTTGCTGATGTGTAATGTTTTACATAGACAAAATGAGGCTGCTTGGCAAAAACGTTAATTTACAAAATACAAATTGTTTTTTACGGATGGTTCACTTCAAGAAAACAGGCAATTTCTTGGATCTCATATTTAGATTATTCTTCCCTGAATGTGATCTATGTAAAGGAGTTATTAAGGCCTTTACTTTTGTATGCTCTCAACTGTACATGTTTAAATTCATTAGAAAGTCTCTATCTAATGATTTGAGTAATAAGTCCATTGTCCTGAATTACTTTATCTACCCTCTTCTTATACAGAATGATACCAGCTTGTATTGTTGTATTATGATATTTCCCCTATAATATTTTAATGTAATATAATGTTTTGCATAGATATTTCTTGCAAAAATGCAGATATTATTTCAAAACTTACTGTATTAGCTCAATGCACACTTTGTTATTTGTATTCAACAAAAATCCAAACTCAGAACCAGCTACTTGCATAAAGACTAAAGCCAAAAGTATACTAGGGACGTCCGCGTACACTCTAAAAACAAACGGTGCTATATAGCACCAAAAGTGGTTCTTTGCTCGTAATCATAGAAGAACTGTTTTTAGTGCCATATAGCATGCGTGTCATAAATGTTTTAGCATTTAGCCTAGCCCCATTCATTCCTTAGGATCCAAACAGGGATGAATTTAGAAGCCACCAAACACTTCCATGTTTTCCCTATTTAAAGACTGCTACATGAGTAAGTATGGTGGCACAAAATAAAATGTGGACGATTTTTTTTTAAGCGTATGAAATTGAGAATTATATTGTGTGGCGGAAGAGCACTTCGTTTGCAGCACCATGTTTTATTTTGTGCCACCATACTTACTTGTGTAACTTCTCATGTAAGAGTCTTTAAATAGGGAAAACATGGAAGTGTTTGGTGGCTTCTAAATTCATCCCTGTTTGGATCCTAAGGAATGAATGGGGCTAGGCTAAATGCTAACACAATTACATCGCGCTGTACAAAGATTAAGTGCACACATTGAATAAAGATAGGCAAGTATTAATTTGTCTAAGTTGAGGTAAGAATGTAGTAAAATATTAAAAAAGGTGGTGTTTTCCTTTAAAAAAAACAAAATGAGTAAAAGAATATCGTGATTTTTCACAGTTTAAAAAAACTATTAAAAATGTAAATAATCACAATATTTTAGTTTTTACCTTTAGTTATTGATTTGATACAATATCAGGTTCTGATACTTTTAAGTCTTTGACCAACCCAGTCCAAATATAGTTTTGCAGTTAAATAAATAAAAATAAATCTAATTTAAAACAAACATTTAATTTTATTTTTTATAATTAAATCAGACTTTCGCCATGAACATAGCCAAAGAAGCTGGCATGGCTTTAAAAAAGCATTTGTCTCATGTCACAGTTTCATTTTTCTGCAACTCAAATAGTGCTCAAATGCATTGTTTGTCCCTCTGGATAAAAGCTTCTGCCAAATTTAATGGAAATGTAAAATGTTTATTCCCACCTGTAGTCTTGTGCTCATTTTCTGTTTAAGTGTTTACCTTTCTCTTTTTCTCTCTCTTTCAGAGTGTGGAGAACATGGGCAACACCAAGGCAAGACAGCTGTATGAAGCTCATCTCCCAGAAAATTTCAGACGGCCACAAACTGACCAGTATCCTTAATTCTGTTTGTACATTTTTGTAGTTTTTACAATAAGAAGCAGAAAGGAGACAGAAATGTATTGGCAGAGAGGCTGGATTTAAACCTGAGTTTTCTATATCAACAGCATGTGCACTAACATGCATCTCCAACTCCGTTTTACTTGTTAACTTACAGCTTCAGGGGTGGTGTGTAACTCCTTTCCTTAGATAGCACAAATGTATTCTGCGTCATGCTGTGCGAATTCTGAGATTCAAAGAAAAAAAAATGTTTCTGGCTCCAGAGGAGACAAACTGCAGAGTTGTAATGGAGAGAACTGTTTATTTGTGAGTCTAAGCAGAGTTTGTGCTGTCGCCTTCCCACTATTTACTCTCTGCTGCCAAATTTAAACAAGTTAGCAGATTCTGTAGCCAGCCCTAGTGAATTACCCCTGTGAGCAATGGAAGAAGGTGTAGAGTGTGTATGTGGTGATGAAGTCTGTTTTGAAGATCAGCACTTTTACATTGCTATAATAAAATGTAGGGTTGCACATTGAAGGAAAACATTATGTCCTAACTCTTTAAATACTGTGATGTGCAGTATGATAATGCTGTAGGCTGCAAAATCCATTTAAACTATATACAAATTTATTTTTAAACCTAATTTTATAACAATTATACATGTTTTACATTCTTCCTGATTGACCGTTCATAATCTTTCATATGTTCATTTGTATAAGAGCATGAGCATGCACTCAAGCATACACAGGCACCTTGACTATACACCTTGACTAGCCATTGTTGTTTGCATTTTGCAGTATGCACATTTGCAATATTTCTATATTTTTTATACTTTATGCTTTTTTATGCTTAATACTGGGAAAAAGCTTAATCTTAACTCTTTCCCCGCCAGCCTTTTTAAAAAAAGTTGTCAGCCAGCGCCAGCATTTTTCATGATTTTCACAAAAGTTTAATGCCTTCCAGAAAATGTTCTTCTTTAAATATATAAACAAACAATATATCAGATGAAAGAACAGACCCTCTGCTTTCAAACAAAAAAAAGTTTCATCCTACCTTCATTAGTTCTCTTGTAATCACCTCTCAAACATGGGTAGGTTTCTTCAAAAACACCCAATTTTGAGCAAAAAGCTGAGATAATTCCATTTTTGCGAAGGACTTTTGATAGAGATCAGATGCAGAGCGATCTTTAAAACATACACGGAGATCTTTCTCTTTCACGTGAGGCGCTACTTCCGGGTTGTATAAGTTGCCACCTGGTGGATAATAGCGGTATTGCGGAAAGACGGAAAATCTTGTCATTGGCAGGGAAGCGTTTTCTCTTAATTGACGAGATATCTCGTCAATGGCGGTGAAAGTGTTAAGTAACATTTTAGTCACAAAATGACCAGTTTTGCTAAACTATACATTACATACTTTTTTTATACTTCAGCTTTTTTTGGAAAGAGATTTTGGACAATTTCACAACATCAGGTTTTGACATCACTTTTACAGCATTTAAAAAGAGAGAAAAAAACTACTCAAGTTCTTCATGACAAAGACTGATCAATATATCTCTTTAACTCTTTCACCGCCAGCGTTTTTTAAAAAAGTTGCCAGCCAGCGCCAGCGTTTTTCATGATTTTCACCAAAGTTTAATGCCTTCCAGAAAATGTTCTTCTTTAAATATATAAACATACAATATACCAAATGAAAGAACAGACCCTCTGCTTTCAAACAAAAAAAAACGTTTCTTCCTACCTTCAGTGGTTCTTTTGCAATCAACTTTTGAATATGGGTAGGTTTCTGCAAAAACACCACATTTTGAGCAAAAAGCAGAGATAATTCCATTTTTTTGACGGACTTTTCATAGAGATCCCATTCAGAGCGATCTTTAAAACAGACACGGACATGCAGCCGCTTGCCATAGGGCAATTCTTCCGGGTTTAAAAAGTTGCGGAAGGGTAATAGCGGTATTGCGGAAAGACGGAAAATCTCGTCATTGGCGGGGAAGCGTTTTCTCTTAATTGACGAGATATCTCGTCAATGGCGGGGAAAGAGTTAAAATATAATCCAATTGTAGCAAAAACTATTAACAAAAGAAAGGGGATGTAGGTACCATATTTATATAATCACAAAACATGTTCAATAAAAAACATTTGGTTCAATAGGGGTTATAACTCTATCCATTCGGACCAAAAGTCAAATATATCTTTTGATTATTTATACAGAAAGTAATTAAAAATATCAATCCAGTCTAGTGGGTTAGGTTTGTACCAGCATCTAGTAATAGCTTTTTTACTTGAAGCAAGAATAATTCTATACATGTGTGTTTTTCTTTGCCATGGAAACAATTGACACCTTTCCTATATAGAGTGCCTCAAAATTGAAATCGACTGAGATGTCTGTTTCCCAATACTTTGTTTATCTTTCCTAAAACGTTTAATAATAGGACAACCACAAAATATGTGAAAAGAATTAGCGCCCTGTGAACCACAAAGTCCCCAACAATTTCACTTGCCTAGAAATGAATTTCTTTGTTTTGGAGTAATGAAAAAACGAGTAGTATTTCAGCAGAATTCTCTCCAATAGGAAAAACAAGAAGTTGAAATTCACACAAATTTTTAATTCTCCCATCTCTACATTACGTACTTTCAGTTCAGTGTTCAAACCTTTGTTATTTATCAGGTGAAAATTAAATCCAGGTAAGGAATAATTGACGACGGGTCGTTGAATTATTCGAAAATAATGCACACCCAAGGTGGGTAGTGCGGCACGACGCGAATGTAATCCGCTTATACCATGGTTAGTAAGACATTTGACAGGTTAGGTGTGCAGTTTACAGAAAAATAATCAACACCCATGGAACATTTCTCGGCCAATCAGAATAAAGCATTCATCAGGCTCGTGATATAAATATTTATAAGCTATTTTAGCTCTTTAAACTTTTTTGCAATGTCAGTTCTGTCACAGTCACACAAACCCTGGCAGCTGCATCATGAAATTCATAAGGCTCCAGTAGGGAAATCCTCATTTAACAGGAGACACTGGTTTATGTGGGAGTTTGCAGGTCTGTCAGATAGAAGGCATGTGCGACTTTACACCTCTGGCTACAGATCTGAGATTCCGAGGCACAGCTGGTGTTTCCAGCACCTTCACACAGAGTCGAGCTGAGGAGGGCCTTCCTTTACACCGCACTGCACCATCTCTCTCATATCCCCCCGCATCCTTCTTGCCTCGGGTATCCTCCTCCGACTTATTTTACACCGTCAGTCTAATTGGGTATGTGTGGCAGTTGGGGTAATTCCATATTCTCCTCGTTGGCGCCTTCAGAATCCCTAATTGAATTTCACTGGCATCCGCGGCCTGTTATCAGCTCTTACTTTTGGTATGGCTATGGAAATGGCTTCATTTGTATGCTGACCGATGAGGTAAAATATTCTTAACCGTCAAAATGGATTAATCTGGACAGCGGAGGTGAGCTTCTTCCACAAAACAGCTTTGATGGAATTTGCTTTATCACAGGTTTGGTTTCTTTAGATGGAAATGCGGATCTTTGTGCTGTAGTCTGGGTCTCTCTCTCTCTCTCTCTCTCTCTCTCTCTCTCATCTCCTCTCTGCCCTCTCTGATCACTCTAATGAAAAAGTTGGCCGTGTTAATATGGACATCATAACAGTGAGCAGAGATGAAACTAGGTGCAAAGTCTTTCTTCTTTTAAAAATAAAATTGTTCTTTATTCCTTCCTTTCCCTTTGTGTTGAAAAAATGTAAACTATATCTTATTTCATTTGTACTGTTGCCTTTCATGAAGCAACACGAAGTAATGGAGAAAATTACTTTTCTGTCAGCTTTAATGAAAATCCACACAGAGTGACAGACACATAAACATCACCTTCTTCAAAGTAACTCTGAATTTAGATGATTTTCGCAGACCCGCCTCCTGATGTAAATAAATTAAATAAATGTAATGACATTCATTCCCCCTTCACACTGCCTTTTACTTCACTCTAATTCAGATTTCATCAGAAATGTTTTCTTGTATTTTGATCAAGGATTCATAATAGTGTAAATATGATAAACTGTATGTGCGTGTCGTTATTTAAGCGCTATATTTTGTCGCTGTATGTGCAACAGCAGTTGTGTGCTTTGAGAAAGAAAATTTTGAGATTAAACCATTTTGGTTAGATGTCGTTTCCATTTTTCTGTCTTCAGAATAGGTTACGTCTGGTTGTATGTCCGGGTCGGGTGAGGTGGGGTGATGGTGGTCCGGTCTATTTAGTAATGAGGAGAGAGAAGAGGTGTTCTGTGAGATCAGCAACCCACAGGGCAAGATTCCAATTAAACCGCTTTGGCCAATGCGAGACTTATCAAAAACAATGCAAGGGCTCAAACAAAACATTGTGGTTTTAAAGTTCATGTCAATGAGATGCTATTTAGTGTTTGTTAGAGAACAATAGAGAAGAAAGATTATAGACTTTATAGATTGAAGATTTTTGGGATTGTTAGCACGATTACCTGATGTCCTTTAGTGAACCGTTTGTTGAAGCAATGCAGACAGGATGTGCAAATAAACAGCGCTTTGTCTTTAATGAATTGCTCCCTATCTGTCAGAAGATGGTTTATGCTGTGATAACTGTCTTGTTAAAAAGCATCAGTGTTTTCAGTTTTCCTGAGCAATATTTCAGAGCTGTGGAGTTCTTCATCAGGGACAAGTATGAGAGGAAGAAGTATTATGATAAAAACGCTGTCAATGGAGCCATTGTGAGTATCATCTTCACTCATTCACTTTACCTACCAAGCTTTATTCTGATATATGTGTATATGATGTATATACAGGACTATGCAAAAGTCTTAGTCCACCACCACCACCAGCTTTGTTGTTTTAGCAAAGTTTTAATGCCCATCCATCTTTATTTTTCACTCTTGTAAAATAAAACAGAAACTACCGGAAATATGTACACAAAATGAAAAACAAAACAATTTTTCAGAACTAAATGT
Organism: Paramisgurnus dabryanus; assembly: GCF_030506205.2. Taxonomy (NCBI): domain Eukaryota; kingdom Metazoa; phylum Chordata; class Actinopteri; order Cypriniformes; family Cobitidae; genus Paramisgurnus; species Paramisgurnus dabryanus. Next base: position 15,673,037 of record NC_133356.1, read on the forward strand.
TTTCTTCAGTGTTTAGTGTGACCTCTCTTGGCACGAAACACATCTTGAGCTTTTTTTGAGAAAACTGTAGTACTGAATTCATTCGATTAGAATTAGAAATTAGGATTTAATTTCATTCAGGTTTAAGAGATCCTGCAGTTGCCTGCTATTGCTCAAGTAAAAGGGGAGTTTACCCTAAATACTTGACACTTCAGCTTATTTGTATACTGTTTTTAATACTTTATACACATTCCTGTATTTTCTGGTTGTATTCTAATAAAAAGACTGAGAAATAATTATATATGATCACTATACAATTGCAAAAACAACACATCTAATGGTAGCATGGTGGCCTAAGACTTTTGCAAAGTACTGTATGTATAATGAGAAGCTTACGAGGACACTTCCTTGTGACATAGCATCACTACTCTAGAGTCTAGATCATTGTATTTATAACTGTGTATATTTTATATATCCTTGTATTTATTTTACTTCCTGCAGTTCTTTGAATAAGGACGCAGGTTGTCTAAAAAAGCAGAAACTTTGAGTTTGTGTTGCGTCTATAAAGCTGATCATGCAGATTCACTCTCACAGACACGCTGGCTTTAACTTTCTTAATATTTATTCAATTACTGTACTCTTCTTTATCACAAGCTATTGAACTGTGGTGTATTTTTCGTCATGTATCATATTGTGAGGTCATTTGAGATATTCTGTAGTTCAGTAAAACCTGTTTTATCGGTTTAACAAAGTAAAATCAGAACCTCAGGTTGTGAATCACTGTTCTAGATTGCATTAGGGCTGATTTGGTGAACAGTTGTGTTGACCAGTGAGCCCTCAAATTCACATTACACAGCCTGGTGGGCTGCAGCTGTCCCTTAGACTCTGAAAATATATAGATGCAGTGCTTTCCGACAGGACAAACAGCCAATTAAATTCTGTCAAATGGCTTTTTGCTGTATTTTTTGTTTTTGGATTTAAGTGTTTGTGCTTGACATATTTAAGTACCCAACAAAGAATGCTGATTGGCCAGTCTCTATATGTTGTGTGGGTTTTAGCTCTAAACAAGCAGCCTCCCTTGCCCTTTTCTGATTGCTTTGGATCAGAGAAGTCTGAAACATGGCTGCAATGTGAAAGGTTTTCGATCAAACTCTGCTAGGCTGCCCTGTACAATTACTGTTTTTTTTTTTTTTCTCTACTTAAGCCTACCCAAGCAGAGCTCAGGTTTTCTGACAGGCCTGTCTGAGTCAGCCAATTAAAGTCTGTACCTCTAAGCACAAACAACCAATCAAATCACTGAGAAGTCACAAACACACTTTTATGCAAGCAGCCTAGTGTTTGGAAAAAGTAAAGTGATAGACAGTCATTCAGTTGACTAGTTAGTTAGTTAGTTGAACAGAAAAAGCAAGGCTTTAATGCAATAATAGTCCCGTGCAATCTGCTTCACTGTGCCAAAAAGTTAGTTGGCTGGCTAGTTGATTAGTTGAATAAAAACAAAAAAGAAATGCGAAAGGGTTTTTATTTGCTATGCTGTAACACTAAGTTAGTTGGTTTGTAGTTAGTTTAACTAAAATGCATAACAGTGCCAATGCTATGTGCTACACTATAGCATTATGGTGCTGCCTAAAAACTGTGATCCCAGACTGTCCTCTTCCACTCGTTCGGATAGAGCCTTTTACATCCAAATAATTGATAATACATAGCTTTGTTTGATCTATTTGAAAGAGACGTATGTATGTATGGATGGATGGATGGATGGATGGATGGATGGATGGATGGATGGATGGATGGATGGATGTTGTATGTCTCTTCTGTAAATACAAAATAAAACCTCTTGTATTTGTTTTTGCTACTAGGATCCTTGTTTGAGTTCACACCTGACTCACTGTTTGTTCTTGCATCGGATTATACTGTATTCAATTTATCTTAAAGAGCACTGCAGATAGCAATATAGATGGATTTCAGTCATGTGACCTTTTACGTCATGCCACCATCTTGAGGACCTACCGAGTACCAGTAGGTTATTGACAAGCATTGGCTACCTTGCTACGATTTACGGATTTCTTATCTTTTACTGTCTATGATTCTTACGGATGCAGTAAAGGGCTACGAAAGACAACATGTCGCATCTCGACTGTCATGAAAATAAACGCTACTTTAAAAAGATATATCTTGGTTAGGGTGTGATGCCTACTCGATCCCTGATGCGTTCTTCCAGCCGCTGTCCGCTTCTACCGAACTACCACTATTTTACAACATAAGAAGGCGCGACACAACATGAAACTTTGCTGGAAGTATCACCTGGATCTCTACACATGAACGTGAGCATTGAGAACATTGTTTGTGTACACGGAGTTTACTAAAAATAAAGGTTTTGTACAACTGACTTTGGCTGTAATGATGTCCGCTCGTCATCTCTGCCAGACGTAAATAATCGATTTCCGAATGTGAATGAATGAATCTCATCTGAGGCTCCTTTTTCAACTAGAAGGTCAATATTGTTTTTCACTTGCGACAAAACAACGAATTATCCGTGCATTTTTATGGAACTATGCTTTAGGAGATATCAATCTTTACTCTCCTCCCTCCTTACGTCGCAATTGGAGATGGATACATCTTGACTGGGAAGAAGGCGGCGAGCGGACGGACGCCAAATCATCCAAAGTCAGTTGTTCAAAACCTTCTTTGTAGTTAACTCTGTGTTCACAAACAATGTTCTCAATGCTCGAGTTCACGTGTAGAGACACAGGCGATACTTCGAGCAAAATATCATGTTGTGTTGAGCCTTCTTAGTGTTGTTAAAATAGCGATTTTGATGCTCACAGCATATTGAAGGCATGGATTCTAGTTCTTTTGCGACCACTTCAGGTCCTCAAAATGGCGGAAAACAAGAGAGTGACGTCAGCTGAAATCCATGTATACATTGATCTATAAATTGTTACCTGACCAGCAAAAAAACATTTGGGTTACAGATTTGGTTGTAACTGAAGAGTTTTGAATTGTTAGGGTTGATTCAACATCATCATTCAACATAATTTTAGTTTGTTTAGGGCTTTCCAATATACACAGTAGTTAAGAAATATGAAGTAATGTTGGCTAAAGGAAGAGTTTACCTGCAGTTACAAAATCATTTACACTCCTTCATTCTAAACCTGTATGACTTTCCTTGATTTTTTTCTTTTTTTTTAAGCAAAAAGGGAAAAAGTTTGGTTAGTGATTTGGTTTTGGATGCTGCTCTTTTTTTTAAACAACAGCTTAGTGAACAGACTAAAGGCTATAAAAGACCTATTGTATGAAGAACCAAATGTAATTAAAGTTACTTTAGCTAATAGCTCTCAGTAGCTTTTGAAAATATATAGAGCAAAGGTTCTTCAAATGACTTTGTGTTTCATAAAAAACAACAATAAATTGGTATGGAAAACATTATGGTGTCAGAGTAATGACCTCAGAGTTTTCATTTTAAACTAAGCATTTAATGCAGTTGACTGCTTGCAATGTGTCTTAGCTAGGGGTGCTCTAATATATCTGCCAATGATGCTTGCATGCTTCTCAATGAATTACATTGAAATGCTGCTACATCCAAAACCAGAGGGCGCTCTCGTGCAGAAACTCAATATGGGCCGTAGAAGAACAATCGTTAGAAACGCAGATATGACACGCAGGTTCTTCAAACCTTTTCAGGTATTTTCATGATAATAAAGAATATGTGTAATGATTCTGTTTGACGAGTTTTGCTTTTACAAATGCATGTTTTAAATGACTTAAACTAACAAAAGATCAAAAACCGTAGTACATGAAATAGCTGTGAATAGTATCAGCTGTGCGATCCAGAATAGTTATCGGCTACGTATTATAAGCGTATATCAGCGTTTATCTGTGCACCCCTAGTCTTGGCTGTTGGACACCTTAACTGGGTTTAAGCAGGATCACTTTTTGTTACGCCAGGGATTTTCCCCCTGTACAGGTATTCTGCAACTCTTATGATGTGATGTGGAATGAAATAGAGTAATCTGATTCCCTGCCTTTGTCAACTGGGCTGAAAAGTAAAAAAATCAATAGTTGCCTGTTTCCAGCTGTAATGGAAGGTGAGATGCAATATTACAGCCTCTCCTTGCTTCAATTACTAAAACAAGCTCAAGAGAGTTTAACAGAACCTCCCTCACTTTCCTCCTCATTGTCTTTCCAGCATGACAATAATGAAAGTTCTGCTCTGGCAGTAGATGGGGAATAAATGTGTCTTATTGAATGGCTCACACCGAGTCAGTGCGTTGAAGTCACGATCCTTCCCCACAGATTCGCACCATTTAATGATCTTGTGCGTGTGAAACCAACAGCGAAGCGGAACCTCTGAAAAAAACGTCCCAGGATATTAAGCATCAGTCTGCACTTCCTTGTTTTGATGTTTTCAAAGCGTGCCTTTCCCCTTTTTAGTGTTTTTTTGTTGTGATGTTTTTCATTATTCTGATCAAAGTGTTTCCGAACCACAGAAAATGGGCTAAATGAAGAATCTCAACGGACCGTTTTTAATCTTAAGAACAGAATATGAATAAAGCATCAGGAGTATGAGCATCACAGGCTCAGCGCTGCTATGGAAAATGTAACTTGATTTTTGAAGACAGTGCCGGTTTCTCTACGCCGCTGCTGTGTCTGAGCGAGTGTGAATGTGAAAATAAGATATTGGAGCGTAACTAATTATAACTTCAGTCGTTTGCCCATTCTCATACATCACCGTTTCTCTTTTCTTACTGCAGTCATCTAAGCCTCATTCAGCCCCTAGTGACCCGGCTTGCTTGGCCATTTGCACTGCATTATGGGGCATTTATCTGCCCGCTCCTTCTATTACTCCTCAGCTAGAAAGCCTGGGGACCTTTGGACCCCACGCTGATGCTGTTACTTCTTCGAGAGGATGGGAGTCTAGATGCTTCACGCCTTCAGCTGCATTAAGATGGAGATCGGGTCTCTTCTCACACTCCAGGCTGATTGCTGTCTCTGCTTATTGACCGCTGCTCTTCATCTCCTCCTGCTGTCTGTTCTGGACTTATTTCCCCAGGCGGGTGCGCTGTATTAAAGGGATTGAAGGAAGAGAAGAAGTATTGCTTGGTATTATTTAATGGCTCTCTAATGAATATGGGCCTGTGCTGCAGTGGAGCATAGTGCTGATGCTAACCCAATAAAAACAGATTATGAGGAGGATCCATCAGCAGGTAATGAACCAGCCCGGACACTTTTGCGTTCAATCCGGCTATAATGGACCTACTTGTTCGGTTTGGGCTCCGTGGACCCATGTTGCTGACACCAATACTTCCATATGGGGAATACTTCCAAAGTTATCCGTCTTCCTGTCCCTTCTTCTTTCTTTGAACACTTGTCTTGCCACCATCATTAATATTTTTCTTTGCTTTTCTGTCTGTGATATTACTTCAGCACCACCTAGTCAACGTCTGTTTATATTATTCTGTATTTTTATATATTTTAATATCTATACACTTACAATCTACAAGTATTGCATACGTATTATAACACAAATGTAACTAAAGGAATTCTGTTGTGATAAAAATCAAAAATCATCCAAAACAAATCAAAACTCTTGTTATATTTTATCATCTTCAGTGTAGTCACCCTTTGCCTAGAATGAAAACCTGTAAATCTGGATGTATGATTGGAAAAATCCTAGTAAATCACATCATGAACGCAGATGTTCTTAAATATATATGCTTTACTTATGGCTATGAATATGATGTCTTATATAATGCGGGAAAAAAATGAGTATGATTTGCAGAACTACGGAGGATAAGACCATACATTTTCCTGTTTTCATGCTGTCTGATAAGAGTCTTAAGGTGAATGAGAAAGTAATTTATCTTGGACATTTTATTACCGAGCATTTGACAGATGATGAGGATATATAGACCGTTTCAGCAGTAACAATATAAACAAGCGGCTTTCGTATATATAAATATGCACACATGCATATATAATTTTTTTTAAATATATGTATTTATGTATTAAGTAGGGGTGCGCAGGAAAAAATCTAACGCAGGTTAGTTTTAACACAGACTGTTTACATTGATGCACAAGGTTGAGCGTTTTGTTTTCCGGTATTTTTTTCACGCTGCCAAAAGACGATCTCCCGCAAATTATTGGAAATGTATAATGGTTTTTTAGTGGCATGTCAGTACATTTTTTCGGTTTCTAAGTTGGGTGTGTAAGATACCAAATCCAATATGTCATATTAATCAGTGTCTTGTTGACTAAAACATAGCATTATTTTGAAATATGTCTGCAGCTCTTAGCAACTTTTTTGGTGGGCTTGAAAATATTTTGACCCAGCGGGGTTAATTGTAATGCTTTGTTACAACTAACCCCTCAGCACTTACGATATCAAAACCACTAACGTTAGCGTAATTCTTGCCGTTGTTTTAAATAGGCTACACACGATTGATTACTGGCTGCCAACAAAATAAATGTGCATGTCTTATTAAAAATTGTGTGTCAAATGTATTTTTGTTCATATCTTTAATATTGATTGAATAAGGTCACGTCAAAGATTGAAATCATAATGAAATTAATGGCTAAACTCAGACTTTAAAGCTTATTATCTCAGAATTTGATTTTGAAACTTTAGTATGGTTATTACAGACTGGGTCACATATAAAAAAAAATTTTTTGTCATAATTGTGCTGCTTTTTCTCACATATTTAGACATTTGTATCTATTTATAATTGAACTATTGTAAGAAAAAGGCTGGATGAATGAATACAGTGTGGATACCTGTCAAGTATAGACAGATATATAAACATTATCCATTTAAAGTATATAGAAAAATTAGTATTGAAATATTTGCCTGCAAACTTAGTTTTTAGCAAGTGTTACAACTAACCACCTGCCTGTTACAATTAACCCCACCTATGGGGTAAGTTGTAACATTTGCACTTCTGTCACGTTTGGTGTAATTGTCCAAGAATGGTAAATACTAGAAACAAACTTCAAATGTTCATTTTAAGCATAGATGTTTGTGTTGCTTGTGTAATATAATTAATCAAACTCAAATATTTTTTGAATGATTGAGCCAAAACCAAAAAGCATTAGGGGAGAGCGGGGCACAGTAACATAATATAAATTGTACATAAATATACAAATGTATATACACATGTAAATATTTCTTAAATATATACAGTATGTTGTTGTCAGTTCTTGATTCTTCTTTTTTATTTTGGACGTTGTGTTCTGTAATAAAGCTTTGATTTGATTGATTGCTATATGTTTCATCGCAGCAGTCCAAAGTTATAATAAATAAAATTCATAGCACTCGCACATTATATTTGTGAATACAATCACTACATTTTTCATCTGTATGGGGACATAAAGTAGTTGGAGACATACCACATGCTCTTGAATCGAGACCTGCAGAATTTAGAGGCCAGTTCTTCCACTCCAGAGTTTGCAGTGGAAATACACATAATGGTTTCAGATTGGATGGGTGGAAATGGTCCTTTGTCTCTCTTTTCATCTTTCCATTTGGGATCGTACTGCCACTTAGGTGATGATACAGAGGTTGAGTAAGAACCTTGGCCCTGACCCAGACATGCCCTCCCTCCCTCGATCTTTCATGCACAGAGAGAAAGAGCCTTTGTGGGATTCAGTGTAGGGGCACAGTCATCTATCTGCCCCAGGGCCAATGGTAGACAGCCTTAAAAACTGCCCCCCAGCAAATGAAAGGAACACAGTGAGGGGGAAACAGAAGACCACCAAAGAAAGAAAGGGTCAAAGAGGTTCTGATTAATTGCAGTGGATGATAAAGCAAGCGTTCACAAATTACTCAAAAAGTATCTGTCCAGAAAGTGTAAGAGGTGAATTTTTATTTTTAAAACCTGTTTCAAATGCATTGCATTGAAACAGTAGGTATGGTTAATATTGCTTAACAAAAATAAATACTTTACTTGAATACATAATGAGTGCCTTGGTCTGTCTATGCAGGTTTTGCCATGTAATCACATAGGAAATTAACATTCACGCTCCAAACGCATTTATATAGTTTTGTGCCTTTTGGTATTCCATACACTGTCAGCTATCAGTCATATGAACTGTATACAGTCAGACATGACTGCTTTTCAGCCTCATTTCCAGGAAAATATCCTGAATCACCTCTGAAATCTTTTAATGTAATCAGTAATTGAAATGTTTCAGGTCTGGATTGTCATTCCTCAAACAATGCCCTTCCACACCAGACGCTGAAATTCTTAATGACACTGCAAAAAGATTTCCATTAACCTTGACTGGGCTTTATATCTTTGTATATGTAAACGTATATGAGCAATCTTTTGAAGCATCACTCTGCGTCTGATTGATGCAGTTATTTGCTGTGGCTACACTTGTGAGGTAATTGTATTGATTTGAGGCTGTCTTGCCTATGGTGTTTGATGTACTCCTAACTGCGGATTCTGCAGATGGAGTCATTTTTTACATTATAGAGTCTTCGACATCTCTGAGAGTCTGTGCTGTTTAAATTGTGTTTTGAGAATTGGTTTGCTACTTGTGTAACTACGCCAACATGTGTGACAAGATATGGTGTTTCTTTTCAAACCAGGTAAAGGAATTGTTTGTAATAAATGTGTTATTACATATAATTATTTATGTATTTTCATTCAAAAATATCTGAACACCCTTAAACAAGATCAGTTTGTTACAACATTTTATCTCATAGCAAGAAGGTCCCTGTTTCGAACCCTGGCTAGGTCAGGTGACCTCTCTGTGTGGAGTTTGCATCTCCCCTAACATGTATCAATTAACTTGGGTATGGATCAACCAGTTCTCGCCATGAATACCATAGCCATAGATACTAAAATGGCATTAAAGGATTAGTCAATTTTCTTAAAAAAATCCAGATAATTTACTCACCACCATTTTATCCAAAATGTTGATGTATTTCTTTGTTCAGTAGAGAAAAAATTATGTTTTTTGAGGAAAACATTCAAGGATTTATCTCATTTTAATGGACTTTAATGGACCCCAACACTTAACAGTTTTAATGCAGTTTAAAAATGCAGTTTCAACGCAGCTTCAAAGGATTCTAAACAATCACAAACGAGGCGTAAGGGTCTTAGCAAGTGAAACAATTGTCATTTTTCACAAGAAAAATAAAAATATGCACTTTTCACAACTTCTCTTCTTCCTCAGGCTGTTTGACGAGCCAGCGGGACCTCCCTAATTGCGTAATGACGTGGAAAGGTCACATGTTAAATATATGAAACGCACATTTGCGGACCATTTTAAACAATAAACTGACACAAAGACATTATCATTCGACATACAACAACGTCGGAACGGTCCTCTTTCTCCACACTTGTAAACACTTGGGGCATAGTTTCGCATACGTGACCTCTTGACGTGATGACGTATTACATGAGGTCGTGCTGGTGCGTCACAGGACCAGAGATATACGAGAAGTTGTGGTTTAAAAGTGCATATTTTATATTTTTCTTGCCAAAGAATTTATTGGGGTCCATTAAAGTCCATTAAAATGAGAAAATCCTGTTTCCAATTTCTTCTCGACTGAACAAAGAAAGACATCAACATTTTGGATGACATGGTGGTGTTTATCTGGATTTTTTTTAAGAAAATGGACTAATCCTTTAATGCCATTTTAGTATCTATGGCTATGGTATTCATGGTGAGAACTGGTCAATCCATACCCAAGTTAAATGATACACGTTAGCTGAGGGGCAATTTTTTTATGAAAATGGACTAATCCTTTAAAAATAAACAAACAAAAATTTTTGTATTAAGCATAAATCTAAAAAAAAATTATGATGGCAAAACATTTTTGATGGGTGCTTTATTTGAAACACAACACACAAATGTGTGTTTGTGTGATGTAGCTGTATAAATTGCGCATTTCCCTCATTCCCGTAGGCTGAATAATTAATCGGTGTTTGGGGTTTGATCACTGCAGCCTATTAATCCTGGTTTCTCTCCTTCTGCTTCTTCTATTTCCCCTCATCCTACTTTATCTCATTCTCTTTCAATTGCTCTCTATTACTTGGCTTCTCTTTCATCGTCCTGTCTCTCCTCTTTCACCCCTGCAGAAGTCCTCTGATGCTGCTTTGCCTTCAGTATCGTCACCCTCTTCGCAAGCGGCTGAGAAAAGCAAGCTTGAGGTACTGTAACGCGTGCTTCTGTGTATGATGCTCATCTGTGCTGCTAAATAACACGAGTATCTTAGGCTGCATCCCAATTCCCAGTTTAGCGTAAGTGTGTAGTGTGCGCATAGTGTACTATTTCTAATGATTGATTTGTGTATCCATGCATGCTTTTCGGGTAATTTCCAAACATTTGGCTCGTTGGCCTGCGTGAGTTTGCCCGCCAAATGGACTCTTTGGGGAAACCGGTTAATTTTTTGTTACAATTTTGTTTGATGGAGGTGCTAATGATGCAGGAAAGGGTAAGTCTGTAGAAATCACGCAGAATGGATCAGATTTGTTGATGAAAACTGCTGTGGTTTTGTTCAAGTGTGTTGCGTCTGTGCTCTGCTGTGGAAAGGAATCAATAGCACAGCTCTGTCAGCATGCAGAGGGGAAATGGAATAATCAATGTGCCCATAAAGAGCTCCAAACGGCCAATCCGCACCTCACCTCCAGGCCTGTTCTCCATTTGTTCTGTCTGGGTGTAATCTTAGTGCTGGCCAGACACCGCCTCGTCGCAGAAAACCCGCTCTGATCCCTCACTCCCACACCTGAACTCTTGCATTTTTGCTGCAATTGATTTGCAGTGAGAGAAGGGTTTGATATCAAGGCCAGGCTTTTATGATGGATTTGTTTGCCATTACGGTGGACCTTTAATGCACCATATATACGGTTTGCAGAGGCTTTTAACAGACAGAGTGCATCATGTGATTACTTTGAAAATATGTTGTTTTAAGCCCCAGTAGCCATGTATTTAACCATTCCACTCTAGCTGTTAAAATAGTCCAACTTTTCAAACTGTGTCGAGACCTCAGACATCTGTTACATTGAACTGTGCTGAATCTTTCTGTCATTTAACCAATTAACACATTACAGAGACCTTTAAAAAAATTGTCATTCAGGCGATCCACGGCTCGTTTGTCGTTTTTGTTGTTTTCTTTTTTTTATTCAGAGGAATTTGCATGCACTTTGTACACCGTTGCTTTTAATCAAGCTCATTGGATTATTCACATTCACTGATTCATACATGGCACATAGCCGACTTCCTTTCAAACATCTTGATGGATGAAGCACACATGAATAGACCAGAACACAGGTTTGAGACAAGCTATTTGGTGCCTTATTGAAAGTGGTCTTCAAAGGGGTTATTTTTAGACTTTGTCCTAAATAGGATGCTCAGGGCAACAACAAAAAACTGTAAGATGTGACACAATATCAAGAGACATCATCTGTCACCGTAAATAAAACACCTCAACGTTGATTCATTGTGCACTTGAGAAGACAAGTGACCATGCCTTGTTTTTTCTTTTCTTTTTTTTCTTTTGTTGTGTGTTAAAGCATGATGTACTCGTGTGTTTTTGTGTGTGTGTGTGCTCGTCTTTCCTCTGAGTGAGGTTGGTCCTGACACTGCATTTTTTGTTCTCTCATTTTGACACAGAAGGAAAGAGAAAAGAAAAAGGAGGAGAAGAAGAGGGAAAAGGACACAAATAATGGGAACAAGCAAGCAGCTTTTGAGAAGGTAATCGACTTCATTACTCACAAAATAACACTAAGCCATTACCCCTTTTAATGAGAGCTGTATTTATAAATCATTGTAAATGAGGAGGTTCTGTTTGAAAAGCAGGTTACCCGATACTGGACCATCAGCCTCACCCTGAATTTCTTAAAGGAAAAGTGTACCCAAAAATCAAAATAGGTCATATCAGGAAAGGGAGGGATTATCAGTCATAATAACAAGAATTTCAATCCATTTTACTTTGAAGAGTATCAATTTACTAAATTTACGATTTGACCTTTGGTGTGTAAGTGTGTGTTAGTACGTTAACCATATGGAAAGGTACAAATCCCAAAGTAAACAATGATGCTTGTTATCTTCTTTAACTTAAATCTCTTATCTTGGACTACAAACACACAGATTGTCAGCAACAGTTAACTTCCTTGGCCTGTTGACATGTACACGCCAGTCATTATCATAATTCGCCCGCTTCTAATTTACAGTTTATAAGACGTTTATGTTTTCATATTTGAAGAATTTACTACGGACTAAACCATGATTCAAACGAGTTTTGAGCGTGCAAAGTAGCGCTTGTTGTTTGTCGTTTCTACAATCACAAATGAAGACATGGTTTTATGTTTAAGTATCCTTACCTTACCAATCTGCTACGTTCTGCTCAAGCCACGCTGGTAAAGTTGATCGATCAGATTGGTCATCTGCATTTTCTTTATCAGATTTAGCTTGTATTGATAAGGTAGTAAAGGCGATATTAACTCCTGTCAGTGTTGAGGCCAATCACAACGTACTGGTTAACAATAATGTACGTTATGTGGAAAATCATGCTTCACAAACCACGCGGACAGATTGTATTACAGCAAATTAATTTTGGTTCCAAAACCAGATAACTCAGTTTTTTATTTTTCAAAAATCTTGCTTTTTTGATAGCATTCCAATTGATATCAATCAAACTGCAGTTTGTTTTGATTTAAGCATTCATCAAAAAAAATATATAGCTTAATTGCACAATAAAACACAATAAAAACATAACATAATAATATACATGTTTTGAAAAAATGTTTAAAAACTGAGTTCTCTGGAATTGGAACCAAACTCTTCAAATACACAAAGTTATGTTGTTTTTAGCAATGTAATAGGGGCTCTTTAATACCTTAATTATTTTTTGTGTGTTGTCTTGGTCCTTTTGATGTTTGCTTTTGCTAATGAGAGGCAGGTTTGGTAGCAATTATTTGGCAAAATGTGTTTACTCCCCTGTGAGCATTTTTCACAGTCTTTTTAGTCTTTCTAGAGAGAGTGTTCTGCCATATAGTGCTCACAGTGGCAAAAAAGAGATTGGTTTGTTGTGCAAACAAGCAAACACTTAAATGTGCTGAAATGTGCACAGCAGCAATAACTTAAATTATGCATCCAGTCAACATTTATACATACACGGATCACAGAAAAACCTCTGAACAAGCATATTATATTTGTACTTGTGTAACAATCTGCTAACTCCAGGCTCTTTGCCTCAATTGAGGCTATAGAGACTTTTTACAACCAAGCTCAGACACACAAGTACAAACATTCCCCTCCCTAAAGCACAGTTTGGGGTCATCTGGCATCACAATATAGAAAATAAGCTTCAGTAAATGGCAACTGTGCGTACAAGAGAAATGACAGTGTGCGAGTCATTTGGAAACATGGCTATTGTCATCTCGCTGTCAGAGGACCAATGGTGATATTTGATTGACAGCTAGTTGGGTGAGGATCTGTGGCCTTGACTGAGAGTAGAGGGCATAGTAGTCTCTGTCTCTCTCTCTTTCTCTCTGTCTCTCTCTATTTCACTTACATACAGACACAGACACGAGACAGAAATGACACAAGTGTGAGTTGTTTCAACCATGGGTCACGGTGGGGAAGATTGGAAATGCTGTGCCCTTTGGAAGTCCAGCAGCAATCTTTCGGTTTTTCCACTCCACTGAGTCAAGAATATTCAGAGCCTGTACAAGACGACAGAGCATTAAAGTAGAGTTAGTGCTGCACGGCCACCTCGTGTCCTCGCTTCATCCCCTGAGAGAGGGATGAGATGAAGAGAGAAAAGTGAAAGATAGAGGATTAGAGGAGGGGATCTCTGCAGGCCAGTTAAAACCTTTGTGCCTTACTCTCTCGCCATATGTGACAGCTCGTGTGTGTCCCTCTGCACACATTTAACACATCCACACAGAGGACGTACAGACCACAGAAGACACTACCGTGTTTTTTTTTTTTAGTATTTCAGTATGATGATATCATCTTACATTCTTATTTCAACATGATACGGCAACAATCAATTTTTGCTCTTTCTTTTCCTTGAACCTTGTAACATTATCTATATTTGAAGAGTTTGGTTCCAAAACGCAATAAATCCATTTGGACTAATTTCGGTAAAAATGTGTCTTCTATACTAAGAAAGTAACAAGATGCAAACCACTATTTTCTGTTACAAACTTTCACGTAGCATCTTTAGGTTATAATAACATAAAACTTTCAAATCCATTATTTGATTTACAAAGATTTATTACAAAACTGATTTTTTTTCCTGCAAAATTTTGCAATTGTTTTCAAAATGCTATAAATCTATTGAATCAATATATAAATATGCATTCATCTTTGCCATGTAATATTCATTTAGTTGACTAGTAGTATACACCATTTAAAAAATAAACATTAATGGCATTGTTATCCTTGGGACGTCGTTGCTGAACTTTTTTAACAGCGATCAGCTGTAAAATGTTTAGGTCCTGCTCGATTTTCATTGAGTTTAAGGAAAATAATGGAAAGTTTTTCATAAAATCCCTTGGGGGTCAATGTGTTAGCATGACAGAAGCTTGATGCTCTCAGTAGAACAAGCAACAGCCGGCATTTTTCCATCTCCCAAAGTGTCTCTCACATAAATCATTAGATTTCAAAAGTATTATTATTTTGTTTTTGTTTGTTTGTTGATTACGAAGTACAAAACAGATGAAGAAAACTAGGATTTTGTGTGTATTCAAAGTGCCGCCCTTATTGTTTACAATGCGTGGAATGGTGCGCTGTGATTTAGAATAGAATAGAATAAATCTTTATTGTTCACCAGTGTGGAAATTTTTCTTTGGCTCACCAAACATACAAGACAATAAACATACAGCAACATTTTCCAATGTAATAAAAAAGCGGATTTATTGCATTCGGCAGAGAAGGAGGACTGATGTTATTTGCGGTTTGGGAAAAAAGAGAGAGATGATGACAGAATAACACGGCGGATATTGGATTTTGCGTAAAATTAAGAATTTACTTTTTAATACTGACCAGATGCTATACTGATTTTGGCAGTAATTAATAAAAAAAATGGCGTTTATCGCGATTTGGAACCAAACTCTTCATTTGTTTCTCATTTGGTACTCTTTTTCCTATTGTATTTACCTTATACATATGGGGTGGTTTCCCGGACAGGACTTATCCTAGTCTCAGACAAAATTGCATGCTTGAGCTTCCATATTTTGAAAACACCTTGTACTGACATATCCTAACATATATAAGTGCCATTGTTTTGTCTTAAGATGCACAGTCGCAGGGCTCCAGACTAACTTTTTTCACTAGGAGCACAGTGGCCCCCAACTGAAAATTTTAGGGGCGCAACCAGAAAATTTAGGGGCACACAACGTAAATCAACATTCTAACCAAATATTCACATTTCTACTAATTTCCACTGTATTACTAATAAATACTTGATGATAGATGCAGAAATTACAATGTGCTGTTTCAAATCCAGTGTCACATTTTATTGTGCACTTTTGGAAAAAAAGGTCAAATTTAATGATTGCACATGTGCGACTGGATGTAAAATTCAGTGGCACACACTCAAATTTTAGGGGCAAAATGCCACCATTTGGGGGCAGTCTGGAGCCCTGAGTTGTATTGTTTTTGTAAGGTTTGTAAAAACTACTTAAATGTCCTAATGTAACCAAGGCCTAGTCCTGGATAAATCTAAAACCTGTCTGAGAAATTGCCCCTATGTGCCACCGTTGTTCCCTGAAGGAACTATTTTTTGTTTTTAACTATTTCCATGCAATGTGCTGATAATGACAATTAAGTTGACTTTGACACTAAAAAGTACACAACCCATCCATTTATAAGGGCACTGAAAATCTTGTTTTCTTAAAATTCGGAGACTGCAGCATAAATTAAAGATGGTCAGGTGCAGTACTTACGGTTGTCGTGCCTTTTAAGAGTATTAGCTTTAATAGTCTTTCTCTTCTGTTTTTATACCTCATTTTTGCATTTATTAAAAAATGACATGCAAAAATAAACACATGAGGGACTATGTAATTATAATTTCAGTATGTCAGTATTAACTTGCGAATCAAGGTCCTTGCTAATGCTTGAATTCAGGTTAACTATATACTGATTCATGTTATAGAGATCTATGGAGTGGAGATGAAGTCTAATATTTTATTTCCCCAAGAAGTACATTGACATGCACACACCCCATTCCAAATTTGACATGAAAGCTGGCATGATTTTGTCTGGCCCTCTCTCTCTCTTTCTCTCTCTGTCTCCATTGACTGTAGGCATCATTTCACAGCTGACAATCCGTCAATACTTAATTTGCCACACGTGTCTCTCAAAAGCGTTCCTGCGGATAATGGGGCGCTGTGGCATCCGATGCACATTTTCCTCCTCGACAACCTTCATTTGTTTGTCATTGTCAGTTAATCTCCATACATATTTCCTTTGCCATCAACGACGTGCGCTGGCTTATGTTAAAATCAGCCGAGCGAGGACCTTACAATGATATTCATAGCCTCTTCTAAACCTTCAGTGCTCTGTGTGTGTGTGTGAGATTGTGTTGCCTCTGTTATGCCCCAGCCTGACCTCTGCTTATCCACAGTTTGTGAGAGGCATGTTGAGTTTGCCAGTGCCGTGTGTGTGTGTCTTGGGGAGTGTGAAAAAGAGAAAGCCAGAGAGAGTGTCACTGGCAGCGCTGACCTGAGGTCAGTTTGTAGACTGATTAAATTGGCAGTCTGGCTTCATGTGTGACAATGGAAGAAGACAAAGAATGTGTAGGGAAACAGCCGCAGACCATCAGCTGTCATCTTAACAGAATGAACAAGCAAAGTTGTGCATGTATTTGTACACCACCCTGCAGGCAGCTAAACAAAAATATATATTGAAGAGTGAGCAAATGTGTGTTTGCCTTTCTGAGATGATAAAAAACAAACTGAATTCAGTTGTCTGCTGTGGATGCTGGGCATTTGCTGTTTCTAGTACCGGAAATACAGACAGACTTCACCAGCCTGTTCTTGGTATAATCCGTTAGTAATTTTTTTTCTCCATAACCCCAGGAATCAGGGTTCCCATGGGCCTAGAAATCCTTGAAAGTTTGTGAATCTGGGTGAAAAAATTCAAGGCCCTGGGAAGTTTTTGAAAACGTACATACAAAGATATGGGTCATTGAAAGTGCTTGAATCTATTTTATGCAAGAAGTTTTCTGGAAAAAAAATCCATATTATTCCCTGTGTAGTGTAGGATAATATCATAAAAATTCTAGACTTTTTAAGCACACGTGCTAAACTGTTCGCTTTAAATGCTTATATCTTCTGCATGCGAATGTTGATTCATACCAAAATGCTTTTTTGCATAGTTGTGTTTAGGGATGTTAACCGATGACCGTTTGACCGATGGTTGACCGTATCAACGTTAACCGGTCAAAGTTGTCGGTTGTCGGTTAAAAAAAGGGATCTGTAAATTAGGCTATTACAGTGGACTAAACCCTACTACAGTTAGTCATCTCTTTCTTTCCAAGATCATTTTGTGTGAAGTGAACAAATCCCTCACACTCAGTTTTTCATAACTGGTCTGTTTGTACTTTATAAAACAATAAAAAAACATTTGGCGCGAGGTCACTGCGTTTGGTTTCGCATGCTCACAAGGTTTGCGAAAAGTAAATGCTACAGGCTATTTTTTGATAAATTCCTTTATTCGAATAGTAAATAAAATACAGCAATAAAATAATTAAAATTAAAGTCTCTCCTGGTTGTGTTCCAAATTATTAACACTTATGTCTTTTAGGCTAACAGTATAAAGTGCAGAGTAAGTTTTGTTTCTGTAAATCCTCAGCCATGATTTTTACCACTTTATTAAGTTTTGCTTTGTAGAAAGCATTTCTTTAAAGTGAATTTCGTTTTGTATAAATTGTATCTTAATTTTAATAAATGTTTCATCAACCAAATGCATGTATTTAATAAATAAAAAGCAAATATAGCAGAGTATATAATTACCGGTCCGTGCATGAAGGCGCCAGCACGGCGCGTTTACTTGCATTGCATTGTTAATTAGAACGCACCTCATCATAAATAAATAAAACTCAGCGTAGGCCTATATGCCTCATACAAGCATTAAATATCTTTGCTGCATTTGTTCTAGAACAAACACAGTGCGAGACCTGCTTTGGCCGGTGCGTCTTTTACACATTCTGAAGGTGCCCGTTTAATCCATTGGTTTTATCGTGTTGCAGTCTATTAGGCAACATTCCGCATAAGATGGGTTTAGATTTGGAAATACATTACATCTATATTTCAGTGGTAACAGAAAAGGTAATGATGATCATCCTATGTCTTTATTATTACTACCCCAAACTAAAGCGCAGTCTCTTCTGAGCTGTCATTTTCTTAAATGAGCCGCGGCAATTTTCAAATGAGCTTCACAAACGCCTTTATTTTCAAGTTCAACGCGATCACCTAGTACCTAAACTATTTCGAAACTAAGCACGGCGCCGCGTTTGCGGGACTTATGTTTCGCGCTGTAGGGGATTTAAAAAGTGTTGTGAGGTCTGTGTGTGTGTGTGTGAGCCGGAGGCAGAGCGCAGAGAGGTGCAAGTTGCGAAATTGCAGGCGCGGCTCGAAATGGTAGGTATGTGACAAAAAAATATAAATACTAGAAAATTCATATATAATTATAACCATATGATAGATACTATAAAAGAACTTTAACATGGTTTTTAAATTATTAAAATCGGATAATTATTAAGAAAGTTATGGAATTTTTTATCTCGAAAATTAGGGGGCATTTTGTACCCAATTAAAACAATAAAACTATGAAAAACTGTGACCTCTTCCGCTTGACCAAACACTTTAAAATATCATAACTCATTTCTTGGTCTATTTGCATAATTCAAACACCACATTGTAGGTAATTAAAAGCCCAACAAGATTAAGATGACATCTTTTTAAAAGATATATAAAAATGTTATTATTTTTGATTAACCACTAATTAATGAAACCCAGAGCATCAATCCACGCATATCTTTCCATATGAAATCAAAGCCCTCTCAAATAAAATTGCTGTATTTTTATATATTAAAGAAACATTTAATTGTTTCTTTAATATTTCTTAATTGACTAATAATGCTGGCGAGCAATTTAAATTGTCAGATATTATTAATACATTAATTGATGATTATGTAATTTATCATTCATAAATCAATAAATGCATGCATGTATTTATTTATATGTTTGACAAAATTATGCCAATAATGTAATCTAGAGAGTCTAATCCTTCGTTCTGTATGATTACTTTGAAAAATACTGCACGAATTGATGAAAACGGAGAAGTTTTGGAAGCCAATATGATTGAATGGGCAATTCTGCTTTTGACAACAACGTCACTTGCGGATCTTAAAAAAGCACATGCGAATGTTACAATCAATCCCAAACTTCACCTAATTCAAGTTAAATGTATATTCTATAAAAAGTATTTGGTTTGAAACAAAAAAATACTCGCCTTCATAGAGGATTTCAATGTCAAACACGAGAGAAATTTTGCTTCGCTTATAACTTTCTTCTTACGACAGCTGTCTTGGAAATTCGAACGTGAGAATCAACGTGAGGAAGTAATTTATGTCACTAGTATATGGGCTTTAGAGGTATTCACAAAGCAAAGATATGACAGATTTCCTAAGTCACCAACGTGTCTGGCGCTGAATACCTGCTGGGAACACAGCCGTGGGAACAAAGCGCTCGTGCGTATTACGTCATTTTGTCACATACCTAGAAATGGCTGTTATTTTAAATAGCATAGCATATTTTAAACTAATAGGCCTATCGGTTAACCGGTTTCAACCGGCTAATGAGGCTCGGTGGCCGGTCAAGAAAATTTTTCGTTTTCGCCATCCCTAGTTGTGTTGGACACATTAAAACATCTTGGGTTACGTATGTAACTGTTGTTCCCTGAGAAGGGAACAAGACGCTGCGTCTCCCTTGCCATACTTCCTGCGTCCCTGTAACGCCGTCTTTGGCAATATTTCAGATAGCGATATACTTTCTGGCTCTGTCATTGTCGTTAAGCCTCACCATTAGTTGAATTTGATATACACATTCAGACGCACTTATCCCTGGAAGTGTCCCCAAAGTGTCACCGCAGTGACGCAACGCAAGTTCCCTCGAAAGGGAACTGTACAATGTATCTTAAAAGGTAACACAATGTAACCTTACTCCCACTTGAAATGTGTCCCCACCTTTACTCCTTGAATTTGAAGGTATTGGACCTGGAAAGTCCTTGAAGGTCCTTGAATTTGAAGTTAACTAAGGTGTGGGAACCCTGAGTAATGTAGGATCAATGTTTGGATTGTTGTTTCATGCTCATGAAGGAGGAATGGTAAACAGAGCGGCAGGAGAAGTAAGGCTCATGCACTCATGGGCACATTTTGTGTTGCCATCTTGGCTCACTTGGCACCATAGCCAAGATGAAAACACAACATATAACTGGCAGTTTTGGTTAAGCATGCAAACCGCCAGTGATTATTTTGTGTTTTCATTCTAAACAGTCCAGCTTTACCATTTTAATATGAAATATATGTGTTTGAATTTCAAGTGTAAGTAGTGCATGTAAGCTTTAAGAGGTGAGTGTGCATTCACACACTGAATATGACTTTTAAATGGATCCAGCGAGCGAGATTGAGCAGTTCTCTGTGGGCGAAGTGGAAAGCTGGTTAATCTCTGTAAGTGTATGAAGAGAAATGTGCTGACGGTTCGTGTTAGAAGGAATGAGTGCGGACGGAGGAGAAAAACGCTCAATCCTATTAAACAGCTCACCTGAGCCAGACCCAGACTCCACTAAAGTTACCTTCACCATCACAGCCACCCAGCAAATCTATCTTTAAGCAATCTCTCTCTTTCTTTGTAACCCCCATTATGTTTCCTATGCGGTTTAATAATAAAAAATCTTAGTATTTTACAACAACTAATATTAACTGTATTGGTTGCCATTTTAGTAGCAGTTTCAAGACATTATAGACCATGCATGGCCCTAAATTGGAGTTAACTAACTGCACTTCGATGACTTACCTTTTTTTTTAAATTAATGTTACTAGATTGTGATCGGATTTTCAATCACACCAATAGACAGTCAGTGACTGCCCAGATATCTTGTGTTGTTTCTCATTAATACTCAGTGAGATGCTCATTAGGGTTTAAGTGGAATTAGTATGAAAAGCTCCCTCTTTCTGAGCTAATGAATGTAGATGCAGCACAATTGTTTTCATTTGCAGCGACTCTACCTGAATGCAATCAGTCTCTCTCTCTCTCTCTCTCTCTCTCTCTCTCTCTCTCCTCTCTCTCTCTCCTCTCTCTCTCTCTCTCTCTCTCTCTCCCTCTCTCTCCCTCTCTCTCTCTCTCTCTCTCTCTCTCTCTCCCCCTCTCTCTCTCTTTCTCTCTTTCTCTCTCTCTCGTCTCTTGTACAGATGTGGCCTTTAAAAATGCGCGTCTCTGAGACCAGAATGCCGCGGAGACTTCCGAAATTCTGCGAGATCCCGCAAAAGGGGGGTTCGGTGGGGGACGCAGGAAATATAAAAACCTGTAGAGGGCAGGCGTGTTTCTTGTAGGCCATACTGACGACAATGTGTGTGCTCGACTTCATGCTGAGCGTATACTGTATGATATTGAAGTAACATGACACGGACTTTGATGTCATACAAATGCATGCTTTTTGGCAAACATTTTGTTGGCGAAGTTTTCTTTTGCCAGTTACATAAACAGTCACATATTCTTCATAAAAATCCGACTCAAACGCGGATCATTTGTCTTATTTTTTCCGTGTACTTACAGTAGAAGAGACGTGATGTATGATAATCGAGTCTTATAACAAAATAATTCGCGAAGACCTTTGAAGAGACCGAGCGCATTTACGCAATATCATTAACTAGTTTATCTAATTTTACATTTAGTTCATTTTTGCATCTGAACGTTTTAATAGCTTTAACATGGTTGTGGTGCGCTTTTCTGCATTACTGAACAGTAGGCTACTTTTTATATTATTATGTTTCCCTTTACATGGTATGAAACACGATAAAAAGTATGCATTGGTGTTTAATACATTTCACTGAGAATTTGTATAATATGTTATACTTTTGTACTAAGGAAATAAAATCATATTGTGAGTGTAAATATTCATAAATTCGAGGAGTTTCTGATGTGTTTGTCATCGGCAAAATGCGCAGTTTCTTTGTTGCTGATTAAAAACCGTTGGCTATGTGATTGTTTAAAATTGACATTTTTTCTACTTATTATTAATTTATTTTTTGCCTACATTTACTCAAATAATATCAATGTGAAAATATAAGTAAATCATACTTCAAGTTAGGCGTAAAACTTACACATTTTTGATGTCAAATAGAAATAATAATAATTTGAAATATGCAATTATTACAGTTTTAAAAACTTAAATATATTACTCTGACCTTTTTAAATATATTGACTAAAATAATCTGTAAATGTAATACTTATATTATTAAGGCGTATACATCAAATAATATATGTACATTTTACACAAAATATCTGTTCTATTTTTAGTAATTTATTTTCCAACTAAAAAAATCGCATAACTGCATTAAGAGATTTTATTAAGTTACTTTAATCATTTATTTTAGAGATATTTACAAAGCCACTGAATCATTTTTAACAGTGTGTACATTATGACCTTATTATTAAATGCATATAAATAAAAATATGTAAAACTAAATAAAAAAGATATCATACACGGACTGTATGTAAGCATACGTTTTCTTGTTCGGTGCACGTGGGTTTAAATGCCGTTTTTCTAAAGAAGAATTTTAAAACTTTATTGGTGGTAGTTGAGAAGAATTCCTTTTTCCATTTCTAAATCATTTTGAGCGC
The DNA here is from genome assembly GCF_030506205.2 of Paramisgurnus dabryanus. Lineage (NCBI taxonomy): Eukaryota > Metazoa > Chordata > Actinopteri > Cypriniformes > Cobitidae > Paramisgurnus > Paramisgurnus dabryanus. The sequence continues at coordinate 15,695,878 of NC_133356.1, forward strand.
AATATAAATATATCATATTGTTATTCTTATTATATAAGAATACGCAATTTTTACAAACTTTTTAACATATAGAAAATACACGTTAAGCATGTTGTGTGTATTTCCTAATTACAAGCTTTTGATGAAATTGCACCAAAACTAAACGTGCATAAAAACATAAAAAAGTCATTTAAATAAGCGAAAAAATATTTTTTATGAGCTCAAAAATTTGAATATAATGTGCTATTGCTGAAAATTGCCCATCTCTAAAGGAGAATATTCATCTTTAAAGTTTAAGAAACAAAAAAGTACTGATAAGCATTCTCAAACATATATATTCTGTAAGCACTCATTTATCCATAATGATGTAATTTATTTTTTAATAACATATTGTCGCTGTCGGGCAAAGATACTCTCTGGACACCAAGACCATGTCTATGGGTTCAAGAATAACAGAATATTGGCCATTTGAAACTCGAAAGTCATCACTTTATTTTGTCCCATTGTTTTCCATTTTGCGTGTGGTAAAACTCCTGTGCGCGTCGTTTAAATTCATTGAAATTTCGTACACTTGTAGTTTAGCAAGTATGTATAATACAATCAGTCTGCACATCGTCTGAGGAAATCCGAAGTTGCGTCGAGGGGAACCAAGCTGACAGCCGCGACAGCAGAGATTGTCACGTACCTACAGAAGGGTATTGGAAAAAGCTTGCATCTGACCTGCAGCGATATCATTCTGGCTTGTTGGGATGTCAGCCAGCGAGAGTCATCTGATTCTGACCTTGTTCTTTTACTCCTTAAAGTCTAAAACCAGGAGGGCATATTAAGTATTCATTGTATTTTCATTTTAACAGAGCAGCTATGGTTGCGCGTTTCACACACCTCTCCAAACCACGTTGTTAACACTATACTTGTTCGACTTCATGCGGCGCCGCAAGAACCGACAGCCGGATGACGTCAGAGTACCGCGAGAATGATTCAAGAAATCATATTTCGCCTCGCTCTCGCGATACTGTGACGTCTTCTGGCTGTCGATTCTCGGGGCGCCGCATGAAGTCGAACAAGCCTATTGACAGCAGCAAAAGCTACGCATGCGCATTTAACTTGTAAAACTCAAAGGTGAATGGGTAATGTAGTCTCTGCTCTCGGTGGGACGAATTAGGTAGCTTGCATTGTGAAGGGCGCTTTGAAAAGCGGCAGCGCAGCCAAATAATTAAATTAAGCCTCTGATTTAAACAGATGTGCAAACGAGCGTTCTGGTACGTTAGAAGTAGGTTCTGGGCGCAGGGAGAGGCGGTGGTACGCTCAAGAGCTATATTTGGAAGTGGCGGTACTGGCCCACATTAAAGCACTGGCGGTAGCAAAGGTAGACGGCCCTTTGAAAAGCAAAAGAAAGCTGATAAAAATGAGAAACCTACACTGAAATAAATTGGAGTAGGATTTAGGCTACTTAACAAAATCTAAACATTTTTCACTCAGAAAATGCTAGTAAATATAAACAAAATTATCAGCAGCTTTAACTTTATTACTTTTTTAATTTTAATTCACTCTTTGTTTCAGCGATGTTTATAAATGTACTATATTTTTGCATTTTGATTACAAACTGTTCTACACTGAAAAGAAACTAATGTAACCTGATTTAACCCTCTGGGGTCCAACCATTTTGGGACACTCTCAGAGGTTCTGACATGCTCTTACATTTGGTCTTTTTTCAGTTGCTTTTAAACATAATAATGGCAAGTGTCTCATACCACTGTGTTCAGCACAAACTGGGCTAAAATATTATATGAGCTACATGTATGTACATGTTTGTATTTTTGAGAGAAAAAGGTTTATGCGTGGTTTTTAAAAAAGTAAAATTTTTAAGTCACTGATATAAGTTCACAAAACCCATACTAAACATGGTTTAACAAGACTTTCCTAAACATAATCTAGTAGTCTAGAGTTTTTTCTTTAAAATGATGTGAAAATCATCCTGCCTACTCATTCACATAAACCAATATATTATTTTAGAAATTGTAAGACACTTTTTGTTTAGAGTGGCCGTATGCGAGAAGGATTGATTGACAGCTAGCAAACAAAGGCTCGCATAATGAGCTGCATAATAATGAGGCAGGAGGGAACTACAGTAAAGAATGTGAGGACAAATGGACATGTTTGTTTGAGGTTTATTAAGAAGTTAACAATATAATCAAAATAGAAATGAAGGTCAGTAGGACATTTTCAATGTATTTGGTAACAAACCCTATTAAAACACTGAACTTGTATAAGAAACTGATAAACAACAGAGCTGTAAACTTCATGTGGCTCATGTTACCATATAACTTTATGTCCAAAGAGTGTGAATATGTTTTTCCACTTCATAGTTTTGTACTGATGAGAGGGATGCAGACCTCTAAGAGAGTTATGAACAGCTGTCATCACAAATTGTCCACAGAAATACCCTTACATACATAACTGATGGGTAAATGATAGCACTACATTCAGATAAACTATTATAAACTAAATTAGTATCTCAAATAAACATCTGCAATGATTAGTTATATAAAAAGCTGTTTTCAGATGCCCATCACCTTATCGTCTAGCTTCTGTTTTAAACGCGTTTCTGTAAGCGAGTATGAACTTCAAAAACACATCGCAAATGGATGTGCGCGAGCTCGCGTCTCCGTGTAAACAACGCGGAGCTCATAATAAAACAGTGTCGCGTGTAAAGCGCAATGTATGGAATGCGTTGCATGTAAACAATATCATATTACAGCAGATCCCCCAGTGCAGTATTACTCAAAGTTGCCATGAAGGATACGAAAGTGAATAACTGCGTCTAACACTGTACACAGCATGTAACAATGAAATCCGCCATTACGTGATCACGCGCGTAACTTACTCGTTTGTAAACAAGCATGTAAACATGGAATCATATTACAGCACACACTTAAAAGATACAGCAGTGCAGCTCCATTACTCAAAGTTGCCATGAAGGATACGAAAGTGAATAACTCTGTCTAACACTGTAACTTACAGCATGTATCAATGAAATCCGCCATTACGTGAAATCACGCGCCCTCGTTTGTAAACAATGCGAACGTTTTTAAATCCGAAGCGTGCAGTCTGCTAATGTTGCTTATGTAGGCTGAACTGCACAAGCCATAACATATTACATGATAGCAAATATAAATGAAGACAAATGACTTACAGTTTCTTCAGGAATAAGTTATATCCTTCTCCAATGCGTCTTCCATCGTTCCTCTTCTTAGGTAACGTTAAAGATAAACGCTTCTCTTCCTCAATGTCCAAACATAAATGAAGATATTCCTCACGTGTGTGTATAAAGTTTATAATCCAAACATGCGGTAAAGTCTTTAAATCTGATAAAACTTCACGCTTTGTTTATTATTGTTGGAACTGCTGTCTCTTCATTACCATGTCAACAGCCTGAGGGCGTGGCCGCATTAGAGATAATGAGCTCAGCCAGGAAAAACTGTACTCTCTTTACTTCAATGCAGATTATATAAACAGGAAATATTTGTTTTTGATTATAATTAGCTTGTTTAAAAGTAGACATTTCAGGCTTTCTTTGGATATGTGTATAATGTTTGTGTGACGAGTATTCGCGGAGTTTCAACTGATTTTTGTCACGTGTTTTAAGAGACAGCTGGCGGAGACAGAAATGTCTGAATGCGCACCCTGTTTATTTTCTTTATTTGACAAAAACACAAAGATCTCTTGTTATTGTGAATGTGAACTAATTAAAGAGGACCCTTCAGAGTTTCAAATGATGTCAAACACGTAAGTGTTTGATTATTAATGATGGAGTATTTTAAGTTGATTCTGCTATGATAAGGAGAAAACACGTCAAAACGCGTCCCCGCGTTTTTGGACCCCTGGGGGTTAATCACGTAAAACATGAGTCTAAACACAAGCACCACTTTTCTGAATGATGATAATCACAAACATCCCAGAGTTTGTAAATCAATTGTTTGTAAAACATATTTAATGCTAACTTTACTTAAAAATTCAGAAAATATTTTTTACAGTGTATAAATAAAAAGACATGAAGGAAGTTAATTCCAAAATGTAATTAATTGTACATGGTTTAGCTGCTTGTTTTAGCAGCTACCAGTGACAGAGAGTCAAGAAATTAAAAACCACCCACCCCTAGGTCTGCCAATTCTTTGCCAACCCCCAATGCTAATCGATCACCTCATCAAAGAAAACCGGTTTATCCAGTTTTCACCAGCGTGTTGGGTTTTAATATCAACCTTTGCAGTTTCTTTGTTAAAATGTAATTTAAGCAAATAGGCCTAATACATAAGCTGTATGTTATTTTAAATGAATGTTTATAACTTATAAAATTAAGTGGATATCAGGTAACTTAATTTGACATATGTTGATATAACCTAGGCTCTTAAGTCCCACGCAATCGCCATGAGACACACGCATTTCTGTCAGTTCACACGCTCACACACCAAACCTTGTAAGCTATTTATCACGCTGAGAAGTAAAATAGAACTTTTCCTGCTATACAAATTAATAAAGGAGGTGCTGGTATACAGAGCATTTCTGTCGAGTTTAGCAGTACATTTTTTAGGTGTGGTCAACTTTACGCAGCGCCACAAGAACCGACAAGCAGATGACATCAGAGTACCGCGAGAAATAAAGCGGAGGAGGTTGGTTTTAAATCGCTCTCGCGGTACTCTGATGTCATCCACTCATGTTTGAGTCTGTATCAGATGAAAATACAGATTTTGAGGAACAACTTATTGTTTGGAGATTGTCAATGGACGTTTCTGAGTGGTATGTTTGTTTTTTCAGTGTAGACCTGCAAAACGCCAAATGCATAAAAATTTATTAATATGGTAATGTCTTAGCATGATATGTTTTCTAAAATGTTTAAAAATGAACAAATCAGTTGTGCGAAACTACACAGAATTTTTTTTTAATGAAACATATTCAATGGTTACAGTGCCTCATGGTGGGGTTGAACCCCTGGTTCAGTTTACCCCATCTGTTTCACTTTGCCCCACAGCCACCGTTCTGGGAAACTGCCTAGCTTAGTAATTCAGGCTAATCTTTAGCTAAATCATTCACATGGTTTTATACATTAGCCTATCACAAATATTTATGGTATGAATATTTAGACCTGGATAAATCTACTTTAACATAACAGCCTTTATACCTGGTATGTATAAATTTTACTTTGATAGGATAAAAACTGTTTTTTTTTTGTTAAAAAAATCATACTTTAATCATAACTTTTTAATTTGTCCTTCTCTTTAACATATAAATTATGGTTGCTACCTGTATTTGTGGTCACACGGCTACAAATCTGTATGGTTGCCTAGATAAAGGGGGTGGGTCAACTTACCCACTGGCTCACTTTGCCTCACTCTCCCCTACTTGGTATTGAGAAACGGTGTTTATCGAAGCCGGAGCGCGAGCTACAAACTACAGAGCGAGTGCGCGGGTGCACAATGGTGAAAGAGCAACACACGATGTAAATAATTATACCAGTGCTCGCAGTACAGACGCTTTATATTTTAGCGTACTGCGTACCTTCACTTTCTTTTGCGTGCCACCACTTCTCATGTTGCTGGTACTTTGCCTTAAAGAGTCAAAGGGCGTTTCTATGTGGCGCTGCGCAGACAGTTCGGCAACGAAGACATCAAAGTACCGCGAGAGCAAGTCGAAATGTTACAAATGGTCCGACTTTACCTTTGCTCTCGCGGTACTCTGATGTCATACGCCGACCAGTCAGCGCCGCACCATTTAAAGTCGAAAAAATATTTTTGAAAAAAAATGCACTAATAAAGATATTAGACAAGTTTTTCATGAAAGGAAGAGAGTTACTCCAAGAGGAAAATTTTATTGGAATTCCATTCTAAGAGATGTAATTTGGTGTAAAGCATGGTTGCTGCCCTATAAATTTTGTATTTCAAATAAAGTGAGAGAAATTCATTTGAAGATATTACACAAAATATACCCAACTAATTTACTACTTTCTAAATTTATGGACATTGGGAACGAATGTTCATTTTGTAATAATACTGAGGAGTCTTTATGTCATTTATTTTTTGATTGCCAAAATGTTCAGGCATTTTGGAATGAATGTTTTTCTGTCCTATCAACTAAAACTAACACAGTCATAACATTTAATATGAAAGATATTATTTGTTACTTTGAGAATGATGATAAAAACATTTACAATTTGGTAAATTTCTTCATTTTGTATGGCAAATTCTTTATTCATAAATGTAGATTGTTAAAATCTTATCCTTTACACCTGGTTTTCTTAAAAGAAATCACTCTCTTGTATTTGGCGTCCTGTGAATGTCTTCTATTTTATTTTTATAACTATTTTGTTATTCAACTTTGGAAGTTTCTATTTTGATGCCTGTTTTCTGTATTAATGTTCATATGTTCTCTAATAAAAAAAAAAAAAAAAAAAACCTTTTAAAGTCGAACACACAAAGCGTCAAGGCAGGGCCGCTGGAAGTCATTTTGAACAGGGGGTGCTGTGAATTTTTTAACCAAAAAACCTATGAGCCTATAGGCCTATTTAAAATACATTTTAAAAATAAATACATTGAGATTTACTACTTTATTGTCATATACACTTCAGGGCACACAGCCAGGGTCTGAAACACACAGACATCATCAGTTCTCAGATGAATATGCGCTATTAATCAGAAGCAAAAATACTTATCCCAGGGGGAATTACTTTCGTTACAATTTACATACAACATATAATATTATAACAACATATAATATTAATTAAACTTCACAATTTTCAATGTCCATGCGGACGAACATATTTTACTTTCGTTTTTAAGTTAGAATCACACGACAGATGTAAAATATTCTCACATTAACATACCTAGTATATTTTTATATAGATCTTTTTTTTACTAAATAGTACTATTACTGTCTTTTTTAAACTTATAAATAATTCATAATTTGAACAAAAATAATGATGGGTTTAGTTCTGATATTGTATACTTTTATAAAGAAATACATGGTGTATAATTACATTTTTAGAATAGGCTTTATATAAGGTTTGTACTGTAAAAATACTCTATTTGTTACAAACAAAAGATAAAGAATTTACAAACGTGTGGAGAGCCATTTCAGCACTTGGACAGCGAAATGTTTTTTTTAAAAGCATTACTTAAAATGTTTTCTCATCTCACCATATCTACAGGTGCAGAGTCATTATATACAATAAATCCGTTGGGTAGCATTTAAAAAAAACATTTAAAAGAAGATGCATTTGTTTAAAGCAAAGCATTTATTTACTTAGCTACAGATGAAGCAGCTATTTAAGCCTTCTAACGTCTCATAATTGATCATCATTTATGTCCAAGAGACTCAATAATAATCTGTTACATTTTAATCCTTTAATTTTTCATATTAAAAAGCGTTTTTGTGCTGCTGCGCATCCATGTATGTAATAAACAAACCCGCGTTGTCATTCCATTAATACGCATATTATCAATGCGCTCTTTACTCGCGCAGAAAAAAACTCGCGTCGCGCATTGCGCCGGTTGTATAATAGAAATTCCAAAGTCTCTCATGAGCTAGGGGACGAATGTCCAGGGAGTTCAGTATTTCTGTGTGGGCATGCATCAGGGAAAGGTGTGTGAGTCTTTTCTGGGTCATGGTGCTGTACCAATGTCTTTAAAAGACGCAAGACAAAGAAAGTGCGCTCGGATGAGGCCACGGATAGGCACAGTAATGAAATTAAAATCCAAAATACACGTAATAACCTACGTGTGTCAAAAATAATTTCCTAAAATATTCATAAGTAATATATCAATTGTGCAAAATATTTTTACTTAAAAAAAATATATTTCTCGCTTTTCCGCGACCATGCGTCAAGGTCTGGAGGAAAAGGATACCCGCCCGGTGCCGATTGAGCATGTAAGCATATGTTTTCTTGTTCGCTCCACGCAACACGGGTTTAAACGCCGTTTTTTTTTCTAAAGAATAATGTTTAAACTTTATTGGTGGTGGTTGAGAATAATTTATATTGCAGAATAATGTATAGGCCTATTGCATTTTAGCGCAATATAAATGTATCATATTGTTATTCTTAATATAAAAGAATACTAATATATTTTTTACAACATTTTTAACTTTAAAACATACATATAAAGATGCTTTGTAAAATAGCTTTGCTTCTGACAACAATTTTCTGTAATAAATCAGTAAATCAATCACAAAATGTGTTGAAAGTGGCGAATAAAATGCTTGTCAATTCAAACAAAGGTGTATAAAACCGCTTTAATTAACAATAACTAAACTGTGCTCTTTTGCATACCTCTACTTTTCTCATGTCTTTCTTTATGCCACCTTTATCTTTTTAAAATCTTGCCACTTTTAGAAATAATTTGTTTGCATTTTTTGTATACTGCACACTTTATTTGCATCAACTATACCCATAATAACATTTTCTACGTTTTTCTTTCAATAAAAATAAACATATTTATTATTGTCTTAACTTAAAACTTTGTTTTTTAATTTATAAATTAGATTTTATATAATATTTTAGTAATATATTTACAAAGCCACTGAATATTTTTACTGTTATGAATAACGGCTGAAAGGATAAAAAAAAAATCATAACACTGACTGCCTATATGCGCAAGAAAGGTATTATTAAAGTTTTAAATATGTAAAACTAAATAAAGATATCATATGCCCACTGTACAGTATGTAGGCCCATGTTTTCTTGTTCGCTCTGCGTGGGTTTAAACGCCGTTTTTAAAGAATATTTTTTAAACTTTATTGGTGGTGGTTGAGTAGAATTCCTCTTTCCATATGTAAAGCAATTTAGCGCAATATACATGTGTCATATTATTGTTCTTAATATATTAAGAACAATAATACTACTATATTTTTACAACATTTTTAACTTTAAAACATGTATTTTTATACCACATGAATCTCTTTAAAATATTAATACTTTTAGAAAAACGGACATAATTATTAATATTATGAACAAACAATGAAACGGTGTCAAAATTCGACAACACAAATAATTAAGATATACATTGTAAATAGAGTTAAGTGTATTAGGCTCACACTAAATTCTTTGTTGCACTTAGTATAAATGCCCATTGCACGTACAGTCATCTTAATATATGTATGCGCTGTTATGCTTGCAAGAATTGGTTGACTTCACTTTGGTGTTTTAATAGAAATGTTAAATATTCAGCAATGCCCTACAATACAGCAATAACTTCTGGAAACAACCGCAATGACAACGCATATAAAAATGTAGTTTTTTATGCGCCACCTGGTGGATTTTCTGTGAAGCGAAACACATTAAGGGAAAAGGGAAAGTAGCCCCCCCGAAAACACTTGCAGAATTCTGCGTGACTCCGCGAGACGATTTGGCGAATGCCGCGGGAGAAAACGCGCGTTTTTAAAGGCCACATCTGTATCATCCCATGTGTTTTGCAAGGCCAGTAGACAAGGTAACTGCACATATTAACATATTATCTATTTGTTTACACGCCACCCTCTTTTCCATACGATATGTCCAGAATTACAATGGTTAAACTGTGCATTATTGCTCCAATTGACATCATCTTTTCCTCTGATTGGCTTGTGATGCTGCCATGTGCAGCATGTGAGGCTTGCATCTGTGTTGTCTCCTGGGTTTGCATTCACACAAAACATGTGAATCCATACATAATGACACGTTCCGGTTGTTAATGTATGTTTTTTATCCGTTTTGTTCATTAATAGACTTTGATGAGAAGTCCTGTCTTGCCTCTCTAAAACCTCTCTCTCTCTCTTTCTATCTTCTATTTCTCTCTCATCCACTGCTCTGTTCGGGCCATAAATAAATTATCAAAGTAGAAGCAAGAGCTTGTTCAGGTGCCTGGATCGCAGCAGTGTTGTGATGCTGCACAGTCCCAGTATTAAATACCAAATCTCCTCCAAAATCTAACACTGCAAGCACCGCAAGGTAAAGAAAAAAAGTTTTGCGAATTGCAAATTCTGTTTAAGCAGAGGTATTATTGCCGTGTTTACATCTTAACCTAATTTTCGTTGTTCACTTTTGTGCAACTGATGCTAAAGCTGCATATCGGTGGATGCAATTCATTCTTTATAAATTCCCTTTTCTGCACTTTGGTTTGTTGAGGAGATATTGGTGTCTTCCTGCTTTTTCTGTGACGGCGTTCTGGAGAGGATGCTTACACCAAGAGATTTGCATGTGAAGATCTGTAAAAAAAGGGCTGTCCAGATGTGCAGCCTGCTGCTGGGGAGATGGATGCAACATTTACATGCGACTCTAGCCAAAAAGTGTTGGGAACCAAGCCACATCTTTCCATTAAAACTCTTATTTGCATATGCATGAATAAAGTGAATCAAGTGTGACCATCCCTTTACAACTGAACAATCAAATTTGACCAGTTTTGTTAAGCCAGTGATGTCAGGATTATTTGTTGATTTGACATGTTTGGCGTTCTCCATTCAAGTAGCTAGGAGCTTTACTGGAAATAGTCGCCTGTAGATGTTAGTGGTGCTTTAAAAAGACTCTGACGTCACTTTGTTTTTGTGTGTCTGCCGTTTTATTCGCTATGAAAGAATGACCGAGCAGAACGAAATGCTTCATATTTTGAATGCTCCCAGCATGCTTTTGTGCAGTGTGCCCTGCTGGGATGGAAACACAAGCCAACTGAGAATACATAACCACATCACCCCCTCTCAGAAGCCTTTCTTCCAGGAATGTTGTACTGTTAAGCAATGGGACACAGAGTTTCAGAGGATAACAGGAACGGGTGAGATTAGTATGGGGGTTAGGCACAGTTGCATATTTACCTGCTAATACAGTGCATGACCTGTTATCTACATTATGCGTGTTTTTATTTTAATAATTTTTGAACATGTCTCTGTTGTGTACAAGACGTGACCCGATTACTGCAGTTAATGTAGATTGACAGCTAAACACACGTGTGTGTGCTTTTTAGTATTAAAAGGCTTTTATCTGTTGTAAGAGTTCGCGTTCATGCATGTGATCTCTGCTCTTGTGTAAGTGTAGTGCTGGCAGGTGATATTTTTCCCTTTGAAGTCTTTGTGAGGTAATGTGCATAATTAATGCTGATGAGATATTTAAAGCTCAAGGCCTGACATTAACACGTCATATGTATCTCTCCCTCTCTTATTCTTTAGCTCTCGTTCTCTTTGCTTTATTTGTATTTTTAAGCCATTTTGCCTTTATTTGATAGACTGTGTATAGGAGAGGACAGGATTGAGAGAGGGCAAAGTACCTCGAGCCCGAGATCGAACTTGGGTCGCTTAAAGTGCGTCTGCACCATATGTCGAAGCACAGATTTTTTTAAAAGCAAAGAATGAATTCATGAATTAAAAATTAAATCCATTAACAGATTTATGCGTAAAGACTTCTTTTACTGTGTGAATAATAATAGCGAATCCATCTAGCATATATTTTTAACATTGCTCATCGCACAGGTTTCGAAAAAAAGGTGAGGTGGGATATCACTTCAGACCTTTCACTTGTATTTAAAGGAACCATGTGCATGTTGTTTTATGAGTTTGCAATCTCTTTCATGTTGCCTTATTGAAGCACAGTCTAACTGCTTCTCCGTTTTATTTGTTTCCCTCACACAGTCTGTCTGTACTGTAGATGCTGATTTACTTTTCAGCCTGAGGACACCAAATAATAAGAAAGTCGGTCACATGGTGATAGCCGCTTCATACCTAATCTAGGCTAACAATGACCTTGGGCCTCTGCTTATAGCAAACAGTCATTGAGAGATGGGGTTTTGCTGGGGGGGCACAGAAGACAAGAGACCGGTGATGAGAGAGATGGTGAAGGAAATGAGGTTTGTGATAAAAAGAGCGAGAGAGGGGAAGACAGAACAAAAGGGAAGGAAAATAAGATGGAAGTATCAAGGGAGAGGTGTGAATGAAAGGAAAAGAGATGGAGGAGAGGAAGAGGCGATAAAAGATGAAAAAGACGGCTAGTGTGAGATGGAGAAGGAGGAACTTCACAGCTTAAGTGTGTGTGTGTGTGTGTGCTATAAGGTTGCTGTAAATTCTCACTGGGTCACTCATGCATGGAATGGGATTTCACTGTCCACTCTGCCTAAAGGTGTGTGTGCACGTGCGCAAAGCCTGGAGTATTGTTGTATATAACGTACGCGTGCGGTCGAACGCACAGCCTTTCAAAGTATAGTTTGACGTTGACTCATACGTGTACTCAGAAGTGCTACAAAATGCAATGCATCTTCTGGGCTACATGCTACATTTTTCTGTACGTACATACAGTACGTGCACACTACTCTTATGGCGAAAATTGCGTCACGTGCACTGCACACGGACCCTCGCGTATGCATAACAAGTGGACCATATTTCGGCCTTTAGTGTTTCTGTCCCTTGTATTAAATGTGTCTTAAATGTAAAAAAAAAGTTATTTTATATAATGTTTTAAAATTAAATAATGTATTAAATTGACCTGAGAGATTTTGCTTACTGGTCGGCATTTTTTGGCACATTATATGAATATGAATATGGCACATTTTGATGTACCAAAGCTTAGATTCTGAAAACTATGTTTTTGTTGTGAGGTACTTTATATTATGTGTACTATGCATATTATGCAATATTATTTATTATATACTGTATTACAATTAGGGCTGTCAAAAGATTAATCGCGATTAATCGCATCCAAAATAAAAGTTTATGTTTACATAAAATATGTGTGTGTACTGTGTGTAAATATTATGTATATATAAATATACACAAATTCATGTATATATTTAACAAATATTTGCATTTATATACTGTATATACATTTATATAATTTATATTATATAGAAATATAAATATTTTATATAGAAATATAATTTTTTTTTCTTAAATATACACATGATTGTGTGTCTATTTATATATTCATAATATTTACACACAGTACACACACATATGTTATGTAAACACAAACTTTTATTTTGGATGCGATTAATCGCGATTAATCTTTTGACAGCCCTAATTACAATCTATTAAATGCCTATCTATTAGATAACAATTAGTTTGATAGTGGAGAACTGGGGCGAAAGTAACGCGGGACGAAAGTAACAGAGCCCTGATAACATTTGCATTCCAAATGATGACAACATCTTTAGCACGCAACCCTTGACAGACCTGACAAATATCGCATTATTTTTCTTACCGTTTTGCGCGTGTAGGTCCGGAAAGCTGTTTTAAACCATGACAAAAAACGGGGAAATCCCTAAAGCGGTCATTTTTTCTTATAATGCGTTGTGTTTCTCGTTTCATGTATTAAAATACAGATCAATCTTTAGGTTATTTAGTGCTCTAACACAGTGGTTCTCAAACTGGGGGCCGCGAGATGTTGCCAGGGGGGCCCCAGTTTTATGACTTATTTAAAAAACATTAATTTATCATGAATTCTGTGTAATTAAACCTAAAAAGAAATAAGGCTACTAACCAACAGCACTTTTTTGTATACTTTAATATGTTTTATCTAATTAAAATGTTACGTTTTAGAACAAATTTGTCATAAATTTTCTTTGGGGGGGCCGGTGAAGGAATGCACCGTATACAAGGGGGGCCGCGTGGTGAAAAAGTTTGAGAACCACTGCTCTATTCTGAAATTTGACTTCTTGAAATAAAAGTAAATCGGGTTTAAATAAGGTCAGGGGGTCCTGTCTGGACGAAAGTAACTCTTGTTTCTTTTGTCCCACTGCTAATACTGTTGCATTATGTTGAAAATGTATATTATTCTTATTTGATTTAATTTAACTTCTAGTGATCAAACTGTTAATTTTTTTTTATTTTCAACAAATCAAGTTTGCACTGTCGAGTTGCTTTTGAAACATTTGATAAAACTGAAATTTAAAATGAAAATGTAACTTCATTATTTTTTGCAAAGATAAATGACAAAATATGCTTGCAGTTACATATAAGCAAGGCCATAGTCATGTATATTTACTAAAAATAAATGTAACACAAAATCTATCTTGTTTTGTTGTGTTAACTTACTTCAGACCCAAAAATATATCTGTCTAAAACATGGTGAAAAATCGTACTTTTGCCCTGCTCTCCCCTACATAAAATGAACATAATGTAATAACCAGCTAGTTAAATATTTGTTCCATTAAAATGTCACTTAATCTAACAAGTAACAATCAAGGAAGTCTCGCCTCTGAAATGACTTTTTGATGACCTCACCAGTCTCTCTGATTCTTTTAGTTCCTCTCTTTCAATTAAATAGCTTCATTATAGTATCACACGTATGGCTCACTTTTCATGTTCCAATCAATTTTCCATAGATAAAATCAAGTCATGTCTTTGAATCTCCCGTTTTACTCAGAGACTTGTTGGGTTATGGGAAGTAAAATGAGTTTTAAATGCCATTGTATGTTAACTTTAATCTCATCTTCATGATTCTGACTTATAATAAATGCTCAATACACCGCTTCATTCCTCCAGGCTTCTTCCACACCTGTGCTGAGCTCACTGCTGCCCGTCTGTTATTTATAGTGCACGACTCACCTCAAGATTGAGGTTTATTCTCTGAAAATGAACCTTCATCACTCTTTTTTTTTATATCGGCAGTTGTATTTTTTTCTTTTGTCACGTCACTCCTCGTAAGGATGATGTTGTTAGGGAGCATAATCATATTATAACAAGCTTTGCATGTGTAACATCACATGTTTCTGTATTTCTTAAACCACATGAGCTTGCTGAGTTCTGGACCAGAGCTGCACTCGCCATTTAAAGATTAAAGTACTTCTAAGTTTGGAAATTGTTATTTTTTGGTTTGATCAAGACAGCTATGAGTTGGTTTGATTTCCTGGCACAGATCTTCTTCTAAAGAATGCGCTCAAAGCTTTCTTTCTGAGTGAGCGTGTATGAGATCTTGACTAATCAGTGCGAGTTGTTGAAGAGCAAAGGCCTTTGTGTGGCGATGTTGGCAGCTTGCAGTTAATGGAGAGTGTTGGAGACCCTGGCGAGAGTTGGAATAATGTCCTTGTTGTGGACGATCAATCAAGACATGAGGGGTATGGAAGAAATTGTGTCACTAAGAAAGTAATGGCATCAGACAATTAACTTATTGGAAAAGTTTCTTACTGAAGAAAAGAGAGCATTGGTGATGACGAGATGAATGTTATATGGAGTTAAAAAGAATGGAGTGGGGGGCCGACTCAGTCAATCGACAGGATGTGAGAAATGCAATGTTTTCCTGTGGGAGCAGTAAGTCAGCAGTTTCAGACCAGGCGAAGGGAATGGTGCTTGTGTTAAGACCGGGTGTGCCTCATAAGTCTTGAAAAGTGAAGCCTCTGGCTCTTTGATCGCCCCCTGGTGGCTGGCTGCAGTACAAGTCATAACCCCGCCCTCTCCATTCAAACAAATGGGACTCTGCTCTAAATAAAAAAAATATTTACACTTCCAATAAAAGTTTCCGAAAGATAGTTTTAGTCCTTTTTAAGTAGTTGTTATCACATTAATATATGTTCAAGTGTTCATTTTTGTGATAACTTTCATTTTAGCTAGTTATTTGATGCTATAGAAACGGGGCGTGTCGTTTAGATTGGCGTGGTTTAATTTGTCGCGCGAGCGTTTAGGCGGAAGTTTGATACCGCGGCTCCGCCTCTGGCTCCACGGACGATTCCTTGTGCGCATGCCCTGGCTCCAAACTGACGTTTTTTACGTAACATGGCGGCGACCGTGGACGGACATTTTTGGCTTCAATTCATTACAATGGAGGGAGGCGACGTCGCGTCGTCTATCTTTTTTTACAGTCTATGGTTAAGACATATTCTGTGTGTCAATTTAAGACTGAAGTTTAACCCTTCATGTGCATATATATGCTATTATACATGTGTGGATATAGGCTACGATGTAACTACAGAAGAGACCAGTTTTAAATAGGAAAAATATTGAAACTCTTTATTTTTTAGCGTGATGCTAATGGTCTAATCAGAATCAATGGATTATGCTAAGCTATGCTAAAAATGGTACTGCCAGACCCGAAGAATCGGCTAAATGGATTCCAAAACGGTAAAAATCAAATGTTTAACTCTATGGGAACTGGAAAATTAGCATATTTTCAAAACAGTGGCGTGTCCCTAACCTCCTAAGACCTGGACATCAATTTTTTTGTTGTTTGCACCATAATACTTAATTCTGTGTAACTGGAACATGTTGTACATAAAAGTGGACAAATACACTGCGTAATGTTCAAAGAAAAATATTTGTTTTTTTATATTAATTCTTGCTAACCCCAAATAGCTGAAAGAATTTACACGGTGGCCACAACAGGCATTATTTTTGCGGTTAGAAGACACTGTTGAACACAGAGGAATATTGTGGCATCAGTAGGATGAACTGTATCACACAAGTGCTACATCAGTGAGTGAAAAAGAAAGAGAATTATCCCTTTGTTATATGCATTGCATACTGTCTGCTCGACATTTCCCAGAACTCTGCTGTATGGTTTTAACTTCATGTTAAAGACTAATGATCTGGCCCTAGATTCTGAGATGGAGCGCGTGCTTGTGTCAGGGTGAGGATGGCTTACAATGTGAATGAATAACTTTATGCTGTTTCGTGTTTGTTGTCCCTTGAGGCTGCACCAAGCGTGTGCTGCGGAGAACCGTGCGGTATTAGTCAACAACCTATCTGCGAGTCAGTAAACGTATAGATCAGAGCTTGTCAGCATGCCGTGCTCTATGTATTGCAGGAGGATTAGTCTGTGAAAGACGTGATAACATGGAAAAAGTCCAGAAAACACTAACAAAGATACTGTATACCTCAGCCAAGATATGAGAATGACTGTTTTGATTTAACCGTTTTAGACTACCGTAGCAAGCTTTTCTTTAAGCCATACAAACATTTATCAGTGTAATTGTATTTTTACATTTAAAAAACACAATTAATTTATTTCAAATATTTTTTAGAATAATTTTAACAAACTGTCTGGTGTAGTAGCTCAGTTGGTATGGCATTGAGTTAGGAGCTTAAAGGAAAACAATATTTCAATATTTTACTATGTTCTTACCTCAATTTAGACAAATTAATACATACCTATTTTTTACGATGCGTACACCTAATCTTGTACAGTGCGTCGTGAATGTGTTAGCATTTAGCCTAGCCCCATTCATTCCTTAGGATCCAAACAGTGATGAATTTAGAAGCCACCAAACACTTCCATGTTTTTTCGGCGGAAGAGCACTTCGTTTGCAGCACTTCGACCTCAGGCGCGGTATATTGATGAAAGTTTGAGCGAGAGGGGCAGTAGTCTGGAGTTATGATGTTACTGCGCGCCGAGGTCGAAGTACTGCAAACTAAGTGCTCTTCCGCCATACAATATAGTTCTAATTTTTCATCCGCTTAAAAAATTGCCACATTTTATTTTGTGCCACCGTACTTACTCATGTAACTTCTCATGTAACAGTCTTTTAATAGGGAAAACATGAAAGTGTTTGGTGGCTTCTCAATTCATCCGTTTGGATCCTAAGGAATGAATGGGGCTAGGCTAAATGCTAACACATTCACGATGCGCTGTAAAAAGAATAAGTGCACGCATTGATAAATGATAGGTATATATTAATTCGTCTAAGTAAATGTAAGAACATAGTAAAATATTGAATGA
Source organism: Paramisgurnus dabryanus (assembly GCF_030506205.2). Classification (NCBI taxonomy): domain Eukaryota; kingdom Metazoa; phylum Chordata; class Actinopteri; order Cypriniformes; family Cobitidae; genus Paramisgurnus; species Paramisgurnus dabryanus. The sequence continues at coordinate 15,713,507 of NC_133356.1, forward strand.
CTGTGGTGTTTTCCTTTAATAAGAGTATTTTGATTTACAGGAAACGCACATACTGACTTACTGATTACAAAAATGTATAGCTTTAATGCACTGTAGGTCGCTTTAGATAAAGTGTTTGCCAAATGTCTGAAGTAGGTTTACGCATAACTTTGTGTTTGTCGTTAATGAAAAAACTTTAATGTTCTTTAAATATGTATGTATACACACTAGGGGTGTAACGGTACGTGTATTCGAACCGGACCGTTTCGGTTCAGGGCTTTCGGCACGGTGCACGCGTGCACCGAAAGGCCGAATGCATTTTGTGTGCGCCTGTGCGGAACATAATACGTGCGTTTCCGCACGAACATATTAAGTGGCGGAAGTCTCCGCGTTCAGCGCAAGTCTTCTGTCAAACATATAACATAATTCGGCCCGCAGAAAGATTTTTATTTACTTAGTTGTATATCCGTTTGATTATTGGTGTAAACGTTTACTTGTCATATCTAAAAGCGCATGTTAAACGCGTGTCAACGCGCTGCTTTGTTCTTTCAAAAGTGCGTGAGAGGATGCACGTCTTTCGTTGCTACGCATTCATGAGACGCGCTTTCTGTGACAGCGAGAATAAGGAATGCGTGATCAGATTTTTCATCTGCAGATCACGTCAATCATATCATTGTCACAATGCGATCAGCTGGTCGGGACAGAGAAGAGCTGTAACCCGGGCTTACTCAGTTGTTACTCAGCTACGGAGGGGTTCGTTAGTAAAGTCACAGGCAGCTTACATTGACGACACAAGCAAAGATTAGGATAAACGTGCAAAAGATCAAAGATGGCTATGTATGCAGCTCACTAATCTCAAAATGAGTGTATAATAAGTATATCATCATGTTGCTTGCTATGCAGTTACACATAGAGCAGTAATATTATTTTTTATACAGAGATGGTACATAGCCAATTCAATACTGTGAGTTAAACAATCCAAAATAAATCAAAACAGAAAATTTTTGGTGGCAAAAATGTAGGCTAATAGTTCATTAATGTATTCAGGAATTGAATTTGTTAGTTCAAGGTTTTAGTAGAAAAAGTTTAAGAGAAGGTTAAGAAAAGAGTTACCTTCTGTTATAAAATAATGTAAAAAAGAACTTTGCAGTAGTATTTTATTTATAATTTTTTCATTTTATATATATTTTATATGTTATATTTTAATAAAAACTGTTTTAAAAAAAAAGTGTAAACAAATTGTAAAAAAAAAGTTTATAGTAATAAACAACCTGCAGTTTAATGTTTGCATTTTTCCCTTACTGTACCGAAAATGAACCGAACCGTGGCTTCAAAACCGGGGTTCGCACCGAACCGTGATTTTTGCGTACCGTTACACCCCTAATACACACTGATACTGTATCTATTTTATACCAAAATAACAGTAAAGTTATTCCAACGCAATCTCATGGCAATTCGTACATCTTTTCCTCATACGTTTTTGTACAATTTGCTTTCACCCCTGTGACATTGAGGTCAGGGTGGGGTTTCATTATTGTTTATTTTATAAAGGTAATTGTACGTTTTTGTATGATTCACTTCATACAAATGCATACCAATTAGCAAACTCGTAAATATGTACAAATTCCCATGAGTTCATTCTGATAATCCAACTCCCTAAAATGGAAAATTGAAGGGTAAAGATAATAAGAGAGTGCTTTTAGTTTAGTTTAATGTTTTGCTTGTGTACCTGTTCATTAATTAACATTGTCTTAACCTTACTTTTGTGTGTGTATTTGTATTACAAGCTGTAACTACGGTACTATGAATTCAAAAGCAACTGATCGTTGTTAGTGATGCCCATTAGCATGTAGCTGCTTGCTATGGCCTTAATATAATGTTACAAAGGCTTTCCTTCCCTTCAACTCCTCCACTATCTTCATCTCTTCCTCTGCTTTTCAACAAAACATCTGCCTCCAGCCCCCACTGCTGACTGCTATAATGCGATGAGCGCATGCACACGGGTGTGTGTGAGAGAGAGAGAGAGTGAAGGGCGCCCTAAATGAGCATCGTCCTCTGACAAACAACACTCCTCACCCTAACTAGACGCATCCCTCCCCCACCATCTACTCGCTCACCCTGCAAAGAGAGACCTAGTTTAGTTTCAAACCACACGTAATCGCATGCACACACACCTGCAAGGGGTCGATCGATCACCGCTGCGGGGGCCTAATCAATATTGGCTGGATTTAAAGCTGTGGATTTAGCCGAGACTGTTTCCTGATCAGAGTCAGGGGAGTTTGTGGTTTATTCGCAGAATGTGTTTTTGTATGATGCGCTCGTGCGTGTGCATTAATTTGTGTCTTGCACATATCGAAGCACTTAGGACATTTACTAGTGTCCGCTTGCCACTGCAAGAGTGTTCATTAAAGGTGTTGAATGCAGAACTAAAGCACACAAGAACTTTTTATCCTTGCTTGTTTGATGCCTTGTTTCTAATGGCGCTTTTCCATTGCATAGTACCCCACGGTTTAGTTTAGGTCAGGTCAGCTTACTTTTGGGGGCTTTTCCACTGGGTGCAGTACGTAGTACTCGATACTCTTTTTAGTACCACCTCTGTCAGTGTTCCAAGCAACCCGAGGTGATACCAAAACGTGACGCGAAAACACTATAGATCACTGATTGGTCTGAGAGAATCACTATCAGCGTCATCGCTATAATGTAAAAGATTAGCTTTACCTTCATGCTAGCTTGCGCTGTCTCGAGTAAACCTGTTGTCATCTATGCTTTGCTGCAAGTTCCCCAACTCCCTTTTAGCGATGAAAAACATCCACAGGTTGTGAATCAGGAACACCATACATTGTGGCGGCACAGTCACGATGCAAACGTCCACAAATATGCTTAAATGCAACTTAAATGAGGCTCAGCAGAGTGCGTCGACTGACGCCACAGGTGTTTGTACAGAAACTGTCATGTGAGACCAGGGTAGTGATTTACACGATGTGCAAACATCTATTTGTGGTGGTCAATTTTAATTTTGTGGCGGACTGACAATCGAAATAAAGAATGTATGGGAATGTACAACAATGCTCTCATTTGTATGATCTCACAGCAGTTGGCAGCGCAAATATAACGACACGCCTATAATCCCAGAGGTGCCCAAACTAGGGCAAAGTTGACCCGCAATGACCTTTAATTTGACCCATCATGCCACGTAAGATAAGGAAAAAGGATAAACATCATTGACGCAGATGTTCATATTTCCAATGAAACATTTTCTAAAATGCAAATTTTTTTGTTTTATTTGTACATTACAAAAATGTAAATTGAAATTAAATGCAATTCAAGTGAATCTTTTTTTATTTATTAACATGCATACTTGAAGGTGTATAGCATGCATCACGAAACTCAATGAACTCTGGTACTACAGGCTAATAATGGAGAGGTCGAGGCAGGGGAAATTAAAGCTGCCGTCGACAACTTATTTTATCATATTTTTTGATCATATTCACTGAAACCAACACTATGCTCCGATAGAACAACATAAATTAGACTGTTTAAGAAAAAACCCCGCGCTTCTAGCTCCACCTGGAGCCTGTTATTTGTTTTGCAAAAATCCACCGCTCCCGGTTCATTTGGTCCAATCAGCGCAGGCTGGTTCATTTGGTCCAATCAGCGCAGGGCTGTGTAAAATCTGCCTGTCAATCACAGTACCTGCACGCGCCACAGATCCCCATCCCCCTCGCGCGCGTTACAATATCACGTGCATCCGCCTGAATTCATAGTTGTTTTGGTTTGAATGCAGCGTGATGGCGGAGAGAACTTTCAGTAACAAACTTCCGATTTCTCGGTTAACAACTAGAGCTAGGAAAACAACCAATGAAAAGAAGGAAACAAAGATAGAAAGCGACTGTGACCGTATTAAAACTAGGATCAATATCGGACCGGCATTTGAAAGGAATCTACCGGATTTCAAGCTGGATGCAGAGCTTGCCACATTTCTTCTCGACAGGTAATTGTGCTTTATCAACCATTGATTGTATTTCGGAGTGTTATGTAAGTAATCTAAGTATTCTTGCTAAGTATGCGTTCACAATAATACTTTTGCACACGCGCTGACGAGAACGTGCTCTGAGGGAGGTTGCTCGGAGGTAGTGGGGGAGGGACATGAAATTGTAAACATTTGGAAACTGCTCAATCCTCCAGAGTTGCTGACGGCAGCTTTAAAAAATGATTGGCAAAATTATTTCTTTTTTTACAACAGTTACCTAAAATAAAAAAAAAAAATGAAAATAAAACTGCATTAGTTATGCATAGTAATGTTTGCTTATTTATTTTTTAAATATTAGAAAATTATAAATTAGGATAATCAGGGCAACTTTTATTTTAATATAACACAGCAACATTTACTTGGCAGGAAAAACTTTGGGCACCCCTGATTTAAAGCAGTGGTTCTCAAACTGGGGGCCGCGAGATGGTGCCAAGGGGGCCCCAGTTTTATGACATTTTATAAAATGCATTAATTTCTCATAATTTCTGTGTAATGAAACCTCAGAAAAATAGGACTACTAACTACATCACTACCTTGTATAATATAATTAATTCAAATGTAAGTTTTGGAATGTTTTACTTCATACATTTTCTTTAGGGGGGGGGGCATGAAGCGATGCACTGTACACAAGGGGGGCCGCAGGCCAAAAAAGAACCACTGATCTAAAGGCTTAATATTAGAGGGTTTTGGAAATTACTTGCAGGTCAAGATGACACTACACCGAAATCATAATTAGATCTGCATCAGTTTTAGGTGTTTGGTTGAGGAAATGAGGGATAAAATTTTTTGAGCTCAGAGGATTTGTTTGTAATAAAGATAAACATTAATGAAAAGTTTTAATTAAAAGTATACGGCTGGCGGATGGATGGGTAATGGGGCGACAGCATTTTTTGTGCGTTTTTGTGTGAAGTTAGAAGAAAGATATAATCTTAGAAATTTGTCTAGGTAGAGCTCGCATTTAAATGTCTGGACAAGCAAACTTGCAAAGACAATCCCCTGTAGTTTTGATTCACAATGGTGTTTTTATAACCGCCTGCTGATTGGCAAAGACCCACTCCTGTAAAAACGGCAAATCCAATTACTTTATGCAAAGTGGAAGCCGTTGTATTTTTATTAAGCACCAAATAAAACTCTTGTTATGCTATTAACAATGCTTTGTGAACAAATAGCAGATTGCTTTTATGTGGAAAGAGCAAATGAGTTCTAGAGACCCAGTGACTGGCAGCTTTCTGGCTTGGAAAAATGGAAATGCTACTTTCAAATGTATTTTTTAAGCAAGTAGATTTTCATGCTTATCCTGAAAGCCAGCAAGGAACTTCTAAAAGCTGTCAGTAGATTTTTTTCTTTTAATTGTGTGTCTGTCTCTCACCCACTCCAAACACTATCTCTCCTCATATCTTTCTCCTAATATGCAATCTTTTCCAATCTGACACGGTCTTTAAATTTGTTTTCAAATGTGCAGATGGTAAATCAGGGTCACCTCTTGCAACACCAGATATGCTTAATAAAATGTATTTCCCATCCTGCACAACATTTGGTGTTTGAAGTTGCAAAAATTACACACTTTGGACTGTATTAAACTTTGCGTTTCTCCTCATTAATTTTGGCAGCTTTACAAGTTCGAGATTCATCCGTTCAGCTGTGCATAACATGGCTGTAGATCCATGCGGTATACGAGATTGCGAAAATGTAATGTGCTGCTCGGCCGGTCGCATTTTTTTTTATTGTTAATGAACTTGCTGAGAGTTATGGATGGTTGGATGCTGAATGGCTTTGTTTCAGAGGGTGGGAGGATAAAAGAAAAGAATAAACGTTTTCAGAGTACACTTCAGCCTTCTCTTCTCGTTTTTGGCCAAAGGGTTTGTCTCCCTCCCTTCTCTTCTCCATTTACACCGTCATACCCTCCGAGCTGAACATTGCATTTGACCTTTGCGAAAACAATTTGGAGAGCGTGAGGATCCAGTGGGCGTGAAAATGACTGTGTGGTTAGAAGCCTGGAGTGGAGAGCCTGTAACTCCCACCCTGTGTGTGTCTTGAGATTGAGGACTGACCATCTCATTGACTTAGGGCTTGAGGTACGTGTGAAGTGGCACTGGGGCTCTGGCAGTCCTTGCTGAGCTGCGTATATACTGCAGTGAGGGCATCGTCATTAACCTTAACAACTCAGCCCATCCACTCAGAATTCACATTAGCAGGGCGGCCGGGGGTAGTGATGTCAGAATAAAGGTGAGGGAGATGGTGGGAGCTTTGAATCTCATCGGGGTTTTATGGAAAGATGAGTGTGTGAGCAACCTTTAGAGAATGAGATCACACAGCAGGGGAGCAGTGATAACACGCGCACGCAAAAACACACACACGTTACTTGTAATGTTGCATTCAGACCAGCCGCGGTAGAGGCGTCAAGCGATTTCAATGTAAAGTCAATGTAAAGACGCGTTGACAAGCATCTGGAGGTCTCGCGGCGCGGTAGACGCGATATTGCCTCATTCGCTGATCTAGTTTATGCGAATAGAGCATTGCCACGGGAAACACGTGAGTTGAAAATTTTGAACTTCGGCGGAAAAACGCGCCGCGTTAACCAATCAGGAGCTTACTCTAGTAGTGACATGATTACATGAATCGAGTCACAGAAACCCCTCCCATGAATGTCCGCGTGAATGTCTTGATGACTAAAATTTCACGCGCGGCTTTCAGGCTTTAATGAAGGAAGTAAACTCAAAATGTTCAAGTGGCAAACTAGACAGGGTAGACGCGAATTTGACGCATCAAATGTGGCTGGTGTGAACCCATGGTAATATCACTCATAACAAAAAAACTAAAAATATCAAAATCTAATTCTGTGTTGCTCCAAACCTGTACACTGTTTAAAATTACATTTTCTTTTTTAGCATATTGATAATAAGACAAAGCATTTTTGGTTTTTCAAGGAACCCATATTATCTGTAGAATCCTTTTCCACTAAAGAGCTTTCTATGCAACAGAAAAGTTACATGGATGTTAAAGTGCCTTTTTACACCTGGTCACTTCATATGTTTTCTCTGATTGGATAGCTATCTGATGTTAAAATTGTTCCATTTGGCCACATAAATGCGTCTTGGCAAAACCGATATGAATCCAATCTTCTACTCCCGCGCATTATGCAAATACATTATTCATTACTCCGCCTTAAAAACTTAAGACTACGTTTATGCAACAAAAGGCAGCACTTACTGTATGTTGTATTGTATGTTGGGCAAGGGACGCACGTCTCCTTGCTCGGCATGACCGGGAGCGCGCAGTACAGAGCAATAGGTGAGTGATGGGCGATGATTTAACGTACATGGTGAAAAGCTTCACAAAACTCTCTCTCAAAGTTTTATTTCTTTGTTTAATATCATTCTAGTTTGTCATTTGTACTTTTGTTGGTTCTAGAAAGCTTTTTAACCCGCTGTCGTCTCTCCATAAAGCAATAAGCGTGTCGTCTTTGTTTGTTTGTCTCTTTGCCAGCTAACTTCCAGTTGACGTGCTTACGTTTGGGAGAAGTTATGCGCTGAGATGTGGTTTCATCAATTAAATGTATTTACACTTGTCCAGTTTTGTCTGAATAGCTATCTGATCCGAGAAAACGGATGAAGTGACCAGGCGTAAAAAGGTTCTTTATGGCAGTGGTTCCCAAACTTTTTCAGCGTGCGGCCCCCCTTGTGTACGGTGCATTCCTTTGCGGCCCCCCAAAGAAAATTTGTGACAAAAACAGTTCTAAAACTCAACATTTTAATAAAAAAACATTAAATTATACAAAAAAGTAGTGCTTTTGGTTAGTGGCCTTATTTTTTTTTTAGGTTTAATTACACAGAATTCATGATAAATTAATGTATTTCATAAAATGTCATAAAACTGGGGCCCCCCTGGCACCATCGCGCGGCCCCCCTGGGGGCCCCGGCCCCCAGTTTGAAAACCACTGCTTTATGGAATTATATAACCTGACAAGGAACTTTTGGGAACCTCAATTTTAAACTGTTTCATCGGACGCATGGACGTTTCAGCGGTTACGCGCCTAGCCCGAAGTTAACCTTCAGTCTGTGCTTGTTTATCAGTCTGGCTAGGAACTATACTAACCTATGGAACAAATTTCTTGTGGAAAATAAAAAAATCGGTTTCCAACATTGAGAGAAGACAGTGGATCACAGGATCACTGCTGTGCAGATTTGTCAGCCAGGCAAGAATTTAAGGATCTGTAGCTAACATTGTATACATTCATTTTAGTTTTATTTATTTATTCATTTAGCTGAAGCTTTTATCCAAAGCGACTTACAATTGCTATATATGTCAGAGGTGTCTTGCTCATGGACACAATGGTGTGTCACAGTGGATTCGAACCCAGGTCTCTCACACCAAAGGCGTGTGTTTTATCCACTGCGTCATTCCAACTAAGGTAATTAATAGTGATGCACCGATGTATCGGCCGCCGATATTTATCGGCCGATTTTTGATGAATTTGAAACCATCGGCATATCGGCAATAGCACGAGAAAGGCTGATACTGATTGTTTATCAATTAACTTCATAAAAATATCCATTATATGTAAAAAATTAGTTAATGTTGTTAATAAAATAATTGCTGAATAGCAAAAACCACCTTTGAAGGTTGTCATGCTGTCTTATTATATTTGTTTTAGCTTAATTTGTGCCTCTCTTATTATGTTGGTCAGTTGAATGTTAATTAGATCCAATCCATGTTCAGTAAAAAATATTTGATGCAGAAATAAACTAGCTAATAGACCAACTGTATAGTATTGTATACAAGTGTTTAATATCGGTATCGGCATCGGCCAGAAGTTGTCTGTTTATATCGGTATCGGCCCAAAAAAATCCTATCAGTGCATCCCTAGTAATTAAAAATGTACTCTAGAAGGACTTGAGTCTTTACGGAAATCTAATAGAAGTTACGTTTGTGTCACAAACATTGTTTGTTAATATTAATGCCGCTGAAACCATTAATGAGTACACAGAAAAACATAGATGATGACATTTCTTTTTAAATAACTTGGGTCAATTCAACTTTTTTTATTATTTATAGCAACTCCAGTGCAACAAGGAATTTTTTACAGTGTAGGATTGAAGTCTTAGGCCGTGCGGTTGCTTTGTGGGAGACACCGAATGAAATTAAAATCATTATTCACTCATAGTTTATAATAAAGTATTGGGTACTTCAAAGGTTACCTAATATGAGAAATTCACTTTTAAAAGTTGTTTGAACATAATTGTGTGTCGCCTGTGTTTGTACACAACCACACTGTAATGATAAAAATCTGCCCACTCCAACAAGCTGTTGCCTTTTTTTAACAAACTGATTATTTTGCGCAGGCCCCCGCCCACAGGCATCCAAAGACCACAGTTATGTCACAAGTTCTGTTTTAAATCTTCTTTACACAATTCATTATCACAAAAATATAAACAATAAAGTAAGGTGATTTTTCTTGTTAAATACAAGTAAACGAATAACAGTAAACGGAGAAAAGCAGCAGCCCATTTGCATTTAAAGAGACACACACACAAAAACCCAAGAATTAGCCTTTTTTACATAGTATAATAAATTATCTATAGGGTATTTTTGAAACTTCACAGGCACATTTTGGGGACACCTACGACTTTTATTAAAACATGAAAACTTCCCATATTAGGTATCCTTTAGCTTTTTTATCATTTTTTTGAAGCCAGACAGGTGGTCACTATTAACTGCCACAATATGAATAAGAGCATTTGGGTTTGAAATGACATTTGGGATCGTAAATAAATAAATGTTTCCAGTTTATATTAACTTTTCCTTTAGTACACAAAGTAATGTCTCGTTTTTTGGCTTTTCCTTGTCATACCACTGAGTTTTTGTGTGGTTATGCAGCAGTACTTTCAGTCTGTTGTAGTCCCCCCCTCAACATTCTGATACGCTTTTCCCTGCCCGTCAAACGAATTAAGCAGAAAAGCCTTTCTGCCTGGAGGATTTTAACCCCTCAAAGTTTGTTTCTGAAGTCCTCACAAAAGCGCAGTGTCAAGGGAGAAACTCTGTGTGTGTGTTTGTGTGAGCAAGCAGGCGTGGAAGTTTCAACGCACCAGAGTCTGTCTATTCGGTGTGATGTGCGTTGACAGTTTGTGACGGGACAGAAGCTCTGCACAGATCCCCTGCAGTACATCATTCACAAAAGTCTGCTCTCGTACCATCGTTCCTGTTCTCTCTCGCCAAACATCTATTGTGATCCTTTAAATTTTCATGCCTGTCCATTCCACAACAAAGGCTTTTGACTGAAAAATACACTCGCAATCCACCTCATACATATTCTAGCTTACAATGGCCATATTTACTTTAAACTGTTAAAGCACACAAATTCCATACGCTGTACATTGCAGGGGATGTGCTGTGCATAACCAAGCTGTTTTCCTTTTCATGTCCTCACTGGAAATTAAGAAATATTTGCATGTTCTCCATAGCAGATGTTTTGATGATTTTTACATAAAATTGTACTGCTTTATAACTTCTTATAACATGAACTGTCTGAATATTTGTGCACATTGACTCAAAAAAAATTGCATCCGAAATGTTTGCATGTTAAAGATTCCTCTTTCTTTCTTTTTGAAGCTTTGATTGTGTTTACAGTTCGCAATATAACTTTGTTCATGTTTTACGTGTAAAAAAACCCAGTATTTTTTTACACAGTTTACTTATATGTACTGCGCTGTTTTCACTGTCCTAAAAATGGGCTGATGTCTGTCTTGTTCTATGAAGTCCCTCGTTCAAAAATACGTTACGAGTTCTGATTGTGTAGTTTGTTTAGTGTGTTGTGATTCGACAGCAGCTTAGCTTGCTGGTGACTGACGTATTCCTGTGTGCGGAGTTTAGTCAACAACTATTTTATTGACATCATTCAATCGGGAAGTAGAGGGCTGTAGTCCAAATCGTCCGTTCCCTGTGTAGGCTTTGAAAGGGGAATTCTGTTAAAGAAAATATATCGCCTGGCAGTGAACTTTGAGCTTTATCATTTGACGGGTATTATCAGTCCTTCCAGAAAAACAAATTTTTTTTGTGATTGTTGCAGGCAAAAATCCTTGATCTTGCAGCATGTTTTCTCAAAAAATTTGCAAAAATTGCGGGAACTTGCAAAAATTGCGGGAACTTGCAAAAACTTTTTGCAGCTTTTCAATGATGTTCATGTCACATAATCACATCACTTCTTAACGTTCCCATGGCAACAGGGCACATGGCTGCGCTTGTGTGAAGTAAATGCAACATTTTTCAACTTTCTGCTAAGATGCATGTAATTTTTGCTACAAAAATGCGGGGATTATGAACTCATGCAAGCCTCGCATATTTTGCACAAGGAAATCTGCAATTTATGCTGCGGAAGTGCCGCATATTCAAAAAAATGCGGCCCCTGCATAAATATGCGGACTTTTGCTGATTATGCGTTGAACCATGCGATCGCATAATCACGTTTTCCTGGAGGGACCATATTATTTATGCTCTAACATCAACATTACACACTAACTAAAGTTTGAAAAATGGGATCAGGAAGAACATGACCTTTAAAAAATAAATATGACCTCATGTTATGTCAATCACATTTACACACTGTCTCTGAAACTTTTGTCCATCATAATAAAATCTGATCAAGTTTACGGAATATGGAAAAACGGATGCGAAAATTATGGACAACAGTGTGCAAAGACCTTACTGATGTCAGGCTACTGTCCATGCTGGGAATTTGCAACCCCCTTAATAAATAAATAAATCCGCAACATTATGCATCTTGGTGCGTCATTTAAGGAAATGTTGTTGGTCGTTTGTTGTGCTTTTATGTATAGTAAGAGTAATTTGCATTTCTTATTTCTTCGCATTCCCAACTGCGACTAAAAATGTCCCTGTAATTGCCTTTATCACTCCTTTTGCTTTTAGCCGTCACTCCATCCTTCATGTGTGTGTGTGTGTGTGTGGGTCTATGAGTGTGTGTTTCTGAGCTTCAGCAGCATTAAGCTGCAACGTGGGCCTTGTACCGCAGGAAGTGTGGACTCTGATGGAGAGCTCATGGATTAACAGCTGATTAAAGTGGAACTGGAATAAGTAATCAGGGATGTAAGTGCCCGTGCTGAAGACTCCTCAGGCCGCCCTCGGTTTAGATCCCTGATAAGCACAATGATGAACTATAATTAATGATAAGCATATTAAATGATAACAGAGTCTTGTTTTCTCCCCCCACGGCACAGGCCTCCATTTCTTCATTCTGTGCCTCCGCTGGCAGATGCTGCCATTAACCGCTGGCTGGGTTTTGTTTTGCTTTAATTACTGAAAACTAAGTGTGTTTGCCTGCTTATGATTTTGTGCATAACCGCGGTTTCATTTATAGTTTATTTATAGTTTTTTGACAACAAGCACTAGCTGAAATTTCTCCAATTGTGGTTTAGGCCTTAGTGTAGATGAGCATCAAAGTAGGAGACATCACCATTAGATCAGTATTCTGTAAAGCACCGTTCATACCGATCTCCATTTATTATTAACTAAAATCGGATTGTAGAAGTCTCCAAGATTTCTAACCTGCCTTTTCATCACTGGGTGGTTTCACTCATAATTAATAACTCTACTGTCAGCTGTGTTGAGTGAAATCTCTTTCCCGGTCTATGAACCTGTAAAGGACAGGCTCTCTAACAGGGCTACAGAAAATGGCACATGCCCACTGAAACACTCATGGGTGCTCTCTGTACGTTTAGCAAACACATTATGTCGGTGCCAAAGAAGGTCGTTTTTAAATATGGTTGATCATTTATTTTTATTTTATCTTCTAATACTTTGCAATTTAGAGTTTGTTGTTTAAAGGCACAATATGTAACTTTTTCTAGGGCACATTTTCAAAGGAATAATGAAGTAGAATGGAGATGTGCTTTACGGTTGCACACTTTGGATGTGCGCACATACAAATCTTCTTATCTGTTTCACGTCATCTTATGTTCAAAATTTAAAATGCGTGCAAACCCTGTGCAAATAATAAACTTTCGTGACTGTGCCCGATCAGGCTAGTGACCGTTCTGTCAACTGGTCCGAGCATTGTTCACGCTAGTCCCAAGCCATTGGGTTTCCTTATTGTCGAGCCCATGCCAGAATTTCTCTAGATTTAAAATCTGTAATAATATTTGGGATAATGTAGGTACACAACTGCTTGAAATATCACACTGTGCAAGTGGTCTTTGGATAGTACAAAAAGCTTTTGTATTACATGTGGCTTTAAAGGTACAATTTGTAAGATATTTGCAGTAAAATATCCAAAAACCACTAGGGCAGTGTTATATATTTTATCCAGCTGATTACTAACAATATCTCTAATGTTTTTAACTACTTGTAAATTATGAGAAAATTGCAATTCTAAAAAGTGACACGGGGCAGTGCAGATGTTAATATCCATGTCAGGGTTGCCAGGTCCAAGAAAAATTTCCAGCCCAATGACAACCCACCCAAAAGTAAAGAAAACTAGCCCAATTTTTTATTTGTCCAAACACAGTTGAAAACTGCGGGATTATAACAAAAGGCTGTAAAGTAAACTCTTACTATTCGTTTAAATGTACTTTCCAGATGAAAATTTTCCTAATGCACTTAAAGTGCTCTATTTTTACACACTATTCTGTTCTATATATACAAAAAAATCTACTTTAGTACGTCTGAACATATAAGTGTACCCAACCGTGCCATTTTTGAGACAGAATATGAACTCTGCCCTTTTAACATACTATTTCTGTATTTAATTTTTTTTATTTAACTTGAAAAGATCATACAAAGAAGGGTTCACATGGTCTGTAAATATACTCTTTTAGTATAGACGTAACTTCTTACATAAGATAATTTCTTGTTTCTGATGTGATATTAAGAGCAAAATACGCCCCTCCACTCACTTTTCCACTGACTTCCTGACGCTGCAGTGGTCCTTGTGTTGACATGTATAGCTTATGGGATTAATGCACATTAGGAAAATAAAGAACGTTCATTTTATAAGTCTGCAGATAAACATTTTCGGGGCCGCGGCACATTATAAATCTAACCCAAAAAACGCAACCCGCAGCTCCGAATTTTTTTCCGCAACTGTATTTTCAAAATAGCCCAATTGTGCGGGAAAACCGCAAACCTGGCAACACTGATCCACGTTACCCTTTGTTACCGCCTTTATTAACTCTTTCACCAGCGTTTTTAAAAAAAGTTGCCAGCCAGCGCCAGCGTTTTTCATGATTTTCACCAAAGTTTAATGCCTTCCAGAAAATGTTCTTCTTTAAATATATAAACATACAATAAACCAAATGAAAGAACAGACCCTCTGCTTTCAAACAAAAAAAAACGTTTCATCCTACCTTTAGTGGTTCTTTTGCAATCAGCTTTTGAATATGGGTAGGTTTTTGCAAAAACACCATATTTTCAGCAAAAAGCAGAGATAATTCCATTTTTGTGACGGACTTTTCATAGAGATCCCATTCAGAGCGATCTTTAAAACAGACACGGACATGCAGCAGCTTGCCATAGGGCAATACTTCCGGTTTTAAAAAGTTGCGGAAGGGATGGTGGATAATAGCGGTATTGCGGAAAGACGGAAAATCTCGTCATTGGCGGGGAAGCGTTTTCTCTTAATTGACGAGATATCTCGTCAATGGCGGGGAAAGAGTTAATGTAGAAACCACATGACAACAGTGTCATAGACAGATGCGTAAATATGCGTCTGTTGGGCTATTTTCGCTTATTTTTTGTAAGTTTGTTGATTTGAACACTTAATTCTGTGCTGCTGTGTTAACACGCCATCGTATTGGACTAATACTGTAACATATGACTAACAATTTCATTTTATATCTACAATTATTTATTTTTCAGACAAAAAGTTTTACGCAGGTACTTTTGTGTTATTTTTAGTCATTTACTGTATGGCAATGCTTCATGTAAACTTATGTGTGTCCTTCACAGAAATGTACCATAGTATCTGCAAAAATACCATAGTGTACTGCTGTTATAGAGACAACTGTAAAACCATAATACATGTGACCTTCAGGCGGTGTGTGATTCTTTGAGAATATCTTTGTCATATACATTTTTTATGAGTGGTGGCCAATAAAGATGCACTGTCCTTTTTAATCCCAAAATAGTATTTTTTCATACACATTACAGACAACCATATGTGTGTTATTGTCAAAACAAACTTATGATGATACTGTTTACAGTTTGAACTTTTCACATGTCTGGCTCCTTCAAAGTCAGTCATCCATCTCTCGCTCTTGCACATCTCTTAATCTTTTAATATCCAGAAATAAACATCACAGCTAGTGTTGATGAATGCATCAGTAGGTAGCAGACTCTTTTATACAGCACCTGTAGCTTCCCGATAGGCTTTGCAGGGATGCATAAAGTTGTGAGTGCTCAGCCAAGTGTGTTTAGCTGTGCATCAGTCCAGAAAGAAGTGCAGAACGAGTGGCCCTGTGCAAACGCCTGAGTGCATGCAAGCATCTCCTGTGATCCTGTTTGCGTGGTGCGGACGCATTGAGTGCGAGGGAATGTGACCCAAATGGAATTACTCTTTCATCAAAGGGAAGTATTCATGAATTAGAAATGACCTTGATTGGAGAGGCTCCTGAGACTGAACGCCACGGTTCAAGCAATTTCACACCCATTCACTGAATGCCTTCCCAGAGCGATGGAAGGTGGAAATGAGAGAAAAACGTTTTTGTAGATTTCGTATGTATGGAAAAAACATAGCACAGGGAACAAATGATGTATGCTATACAAGCTGTGCGTATGTTTGTCTTTTGTATTTGCGTGCCTTTGTTTTTTTTTTCTTTGTCTTGTGAATATTTTTTGTTTGTCTCAGGCTGATGTGTTTCCATCATCTGGAACACAAATACATTCTTGATGGATTTCGTCTTCAAATTTGTCCTCAAAATGTGCGTGTTAAAGTCAACAAATAGAAAAGCACCTAAGCCCCTGAATTCATGCATAATTCAGCCATAGCCAACCGTTTTAAGGCTGCAGATTTCCATCATCGAGGTGAATAACAGGTCTGCATCTGTTTTGTGAAGGGTTGGTGTACTTCACGTTCCTGACTGATCATTTCTGTGCTTTTACAAGCTTAAATAAAATGGTCACAAGTGAAAGACTCCACACAGAGTTGTACACAAAGCTTACATGCAAGGCTGCAAAGGCTTTTCACCACCAAAGATTAAGATTCAATTCACTTTAATTCAATTTCCAACCTTTTCTCAAGAGCTTAGGGCTCAGCGATGTATAAAACTGCTCTTCTGATAGCTTTCATAATTCAGGAGCTTGTAAAATTACAACCGATCAATGTAATTTCTTATCAGAAACTGAATTTCACACTTTTAAAATCAGGCATTTTTTGTTAGGTTACGTACGTGTTTTTTTTTTTTTTTATTAAACTGCACCGTTGAATGGCCCTGAATCTCAGGCTCACTGAAGAGCAACAGCGAATGTTCTTTTTCACTTTTAATCCTCTACCCATGATGCACCTGGCTTGACACTTCGCCACAAAACCGAGCAGGCAGATGCTCATTAGAGCTCTTGTGTCAGTTCAATCCTGCCTTTCAATCGCACCATCTCCATCGCTCGATTCCAATCTTTTTGCCAGGAACATTCGAGTAACAATGACGTTAGATGACACATCCTGGCGAATTCACATTTATCATGTGTTTATAAGGCAGAGGTCGAATTCTGATTTGACAGCGCGTTCTGATTCGGTGTGTGTTTGTGTTGTCGTGTCCTCTCTGCCTTTCGTCATCTTCTCCTTTGTTTTCTCCCAAGTAAAGCATAGCACTGCTGTCCCTTCGAGTTTGCTTCTGTTTGTGTATATTTGCGAGTGTGTTTTTGTGTCGAACGAAGTTTTAAAAAGCTTCTGCCTGGCTTTGATCCAGACTTTAACACAGCGCCGATCGATCGGCGGTTCGGGACGGATTAAGGTTCAGCTTTTCAGCCGAGATGGCCCTTGTCTGCCCATCGCAAATCACAGCCACCTCAAGACCATCTTTGAACTACAGCTGTAAAGCGGTGTGGTCAGTCAACAGCTAAGTGTCGTTCAGGTGGTGAACAAATAGAAGCGAAAATATTTAGGGGCTGAATTATACTCGCAAGAAAGCTAGAAATCCGGACGTACTTGCTTCCGGCTATGTATACATACTGTTGCACCCAAGGGCTGTGTGTTTGGTAAAGAACGCCATTTTAATTATTCAAGTGTTCTTGTAGCTCAAGTGGTGGAACATGGTGCTAGCAATGCAACAGTTACGGGTTTGATTCCCAGGGAGTGCATGCATTTAAAAAAAGTGTATGTCTTCAGTGTACTATAAGTTGGTTTGAATAAAGCATAAATATAAAATATATATATATATATATATATATATATATATATATATATATATATATATATATATATATATATATATATATATATATATATATATATATATATATATATATATATATATATATATATATATATATATATATATATATAATAATTTAATTTAATTAAGTAGATAAGAAAACCCTGAATTACCTGTTATGACCAATAAATAATAGTGCCATTATGCCTTAATTGCAATCTTAAAACTGCTTGATAACGTCTCTCTCTCTTTTTATCTCCCTTCATTCCAGAAAAGAGAAGATAACCAGATAGATTCCAGAGCCAGTCCTAAAAAGAATGTTGAGCCCGCCATCGACCTGCTAGGTCTCGGTAAGGCATGAATAATTGATTACTCATCCATTTCCATTGAGAAAAACTGATACTGGAATCTGTTTCTAATACAAGCTGGAACAAAAGAATACTGATCTGCACAACACTGGGACTATCAGTTTTGGCATTTCCTAATCAGGATATTTGTGATATCATCCCATCTTATTTATGTTCAGACTTTGAATGTCCATAAAGACCCTCTAATACTAAAATGTAAATAAGTGTGTTCTGGACCTTTAAAGGGACACTCTTTTTTGGAAAATATGCTCATTTTCCAGCTCCCCTACAGTTTAACATTAGATTTTTACCGTTTTGGAATCCATTCAGCCGTTCTTCGTGTCTGGCGGTACCACTTTTAGCATAGCTTAGCATAATCCATTATATCTGATTAGACCATTAGCATCATTCTCAAAAATAACAATGATATTACGCAGCGCCTGAAAATTGTCCCCTTGGTAACTTTTAAATTTTTTTATATTTTTAATAGTTTTCGGGCACTGCGTAATATCATTGCTCCTCCTGCACCAATGGTACGGCAGCAAGTCGGAATGATTATTACGTTGGAATGAGAGTATAGTTCATAGCCAAATCAGCCTAAAAAAATCAAACTTTTTATTTTTCATCGGTCTTAGTACACGATGTAACTACAGAACAGTTACGTTTAAAATAGGAAACGTATCGAAACTCTTTGGTTATTTTTGAGCGCAATGCTAATGGACTAATCAGATTCAATGGATTATGCTAAGCCAGACCCGGAGATCAGCTGAATGGATTCCAAAAAACTAAAAATGTTTAACTCTAGGGGAGCTGGAAAATGAGCATATTTTCAAAAACAGTGCAGTGTCCCTTTAAGTCGCACCTTCGTGCTTTCAAACTCTTTTGTCTTTATTTGATAGATCATTTGATGAGTCAGTGTATCATGTATTTGTTTTGATTTATATTTTTTAATCAACTGACAGCCCTGGCTTAAGCTGTATCAAAAGAGTTGAACGACTCCAAGACAATGGGTTGATCTCCCATTTGAGACGTTTTTTGGAAAGTGCGTTAGTGCCCTGATAGAGAACACATTGACTGCCATTGCTGTTTAGATTAAGGTTCAGAAAAACACACTGGTTGGTTGGCAGTATTGATCAGACCGGCAACTTGAGCCCTTGAGATGACCAAACACAATTGATGTTATATTACTTTCTGGGAAATGAAAGTTTCTGTTTGCTGCCCTGGAGCTTTCCTTCGCCACTCCATCTTTGTGTTTTTATCGCTTCTTCTATCTCTCTCTCGCTCTCATTCGATATCTCCCACTCTCTCGATCTCAGTCTGATACGGAGTTGTCCGTTATGATGAAGGAGAGAGACAGTGAAGAGACTGAGGGTTGGTGGGAATCGAGAGAGAAGATATACATTTCCGTACACAGGGCCCACCGAGAGAGAAGGGTGTTTGTGTGTGTGTTTAGATGTATGTTTTCTGCTGCGAGGCAATAGGGGTCAAAGCTGATGAAGGGGGGGGAGATGATGGTGTTGAGATTGAGACATGCATCTTATTGATGTGTTTTTGCTCAAGGCTTTGGTGTCTCTCTCCACCTCTTCACCACACCAGCAATGGAACCCAAGTCTGTTTATTTGTCATACCTTTTTTCTTTTCTCAGGTACCAAAAAACATAATAAAAAAAGGTATTATTTACTATTGGACTGAACACATTGCTGGGTTAAAATGACCCAAATAATGGGTTGTTTTAACCCAACTGCTGGGTTATTGTTAATAAAATCATTAATTGGGTCATATTAACCCAGCAATGTGTTCTGTCCAATAGTGACCCAGCCCTGGGTTAAAAACAACCCAGCATTTTTTAGAGTGTACCTGATATTTGCATGAGCCTCATATGGGTCTCTTGTAAATCGGTTATGGATTTTGTTTGGAGGACAGTTTCTGATTTAATAAAAAAAATTTGGCCCTGTGTTTATAATTAGAAAATTTGTCTGTTTATGTGTTTCTGACTTTTTGGTGTCCTATAGTCTGTTATGTATAAACAGGCCCTTCATCATTATTATTTTTTTACATGAAAATACATTTAAAACCGTATGTAGGGGGTTTCATACTGTACAAGTATCTCTACACCTTGGTTCTCTAATTTCTTCTTCCCTTTATTGAACCCCCATCTCATCAACTCCTCTTCCCCACAGGCATCGCTTTTCTCTCCAGTAATATAACTATGAGCTCTTATTCTTATAGATTTTATCAGTCATATAAGAAGCCACCGGCTCTCTGTGCACTGTAACGTGTGAACACAGCCTGGGCTCTTATGGTGTCTTTGAGTTTAATGGAATGAGAGAGCACGTATGAGCGACAGGTCGGCGTCGGGGGTGAGCGGGAGCGTTGGCGGAGTCGTATGCGGAGTGTGATTAGATTTCCTACTCTCTTGGATAGAGTCGATAGGTAGCGGGAAGGGGAAAGGCAAGCTGAGCAGACGGTGTATGCCGCTGCCAGAAGATAGGTCCTTTGTTTTCTTTTAACAAAGACAAAGTCTTGTCTGAACAGGTTTAGCCAGGAACTGGTCATTACTGATTCAGTGTATTTGAATTGTTATGAAAAGAGTCTGTACAGCTACGAAATGGTATCATCAGTGGTTCTGGTTCTGATTTGATACTTCTTTATTATATTCAGTTTTAAGTACTTGATGAAGAACTGTTATTGTTTACTATTAAAAGTGTTTGGGGACTGAAGCCACATTTAAATACTGTATGAATCTCAGTTCACAGCTAATGAGTTTTCAAATCAAGTGGATCAAGATTTTGTGAAAACTATTTTTACAGACATTTTAGCAGTCGCCTAACCCTGTTCATGTGCTTACTGTATTATTAATATACAATACATTATACAGTAGTTTTCATGTTTTTATGATATTTAAAAAAGCAACATAAAACAAATGCTTTTTAATGTGTCTAAATTACATTACAAAGATTAACTGCGATTAATCACATAGAAAATAAAAGTGAGTTTTTGCATAATACATGAATGTGTGCTGTGTGTTATTATTATGTATATATAAATACACAGACATTCATGTATGTATTTAAAGGAAGGGTATCTGATTTTGACAAATGCTTACTTTACCCTATTAGCACAGAAATCACGATCCCACTCTCCAATTAAATCGCCATCCACAGTCAAGCCTCCTCCAAAACACATGAACAAGCACAGACCAGATGCCCATTCACGTCTCATTCATCACTGAGAAAACTTTGCAGTACAAAGTGAATAACATTACAAAAATAACAAACATAAACAACTGTTTTAAATTCAAATTAGACA
Organism: Paramisgurnus dabryanus; assembly: GCF_030506205.2. Taxonomy (NCBI): domain Eukaryota; kingdom Metazoa; phylum Chordata; class Actinopteri; order Cypriniformes; family Cobitidae; genus Paramisgurnus; species Paramisgurnus dabryanus. The sequence goes on from NC_133356.1 coordinate 15,734,548, forward strand.
CTGCAAGTTTTCTAAGTTGTGTAGACGTACTAGTTTGCTAGTCATTTTTAATTGCTAATTGGTAAAGGTACACAAACTACATAAGCAACGCACAGTGGCATGCAAAAAACGTTCACAGAAGAGGAGCAAAATTGCATGCGTCCAATTATTGCATTTGGTCCGATTTAAATGATTTGTTGAACATTTTTTGGTCCTTCACTTTTCACAGATGACATATATTTAAAAAAAAATACATTTTGATAACTTAACATTAGGGCTGGGCAAAAAAATCAATTTTTCGATTAATCGATTTTTAAAACGCGGTCGATTAAAAATCGATTCTCAAAGAGCAGAATCGATTTTTTTCATATTTATTTCCGCAAACATTGAACGGAGGAATGGAAGCATTTTAGATTTCGCAAGCAAGATGTGTTGTGGCTTTTAATTTCTTTTGATTAATTACCCACTTGTAAACTGCTGTTCACTGTTCTTTTTTATTAATATAGTATGTGTATTAAATCTATATTCATTGAGTTGAATCGAGAATTGAGTATAAAAACCTACCAGAGAACCGGAATCGAAAATTTAATCGAGAATCGGAATCAAATCGATTTGATAGCTTGTGAATCGAAATCGAATCGATCTGGAACATCTGAATCGATACCCAGCCCTACTTAACATAGTGATTGCTATCAGGATGTGAGGAGACTTTCAACCAGCATATCTAAAGATGTTACTGGATCAAATCAGATACCCTGCTTTGAAGAAACATTTACATCTGTGTAGGTTAAAATGTTTATTTATTTTGTATTTTATATTCTATATTAAATATAAATCAAAAAAACTGTTATATAAATAAAAATTTCTAAAATGTATATATAAAAACTCACTTTTATTTTCTAGGCGTTTAATCTTTGCCCACCACTAGTCTAAATTTTGCAATTTGATTTCATAAAATAATTTTGAGTCTACCCATGTAAAATTCCCAAACTTAGTTTTTTTTAACAGCCTTTTTCATGTTAAATGGATAGTTCGGCCCAAAATTATATTAAACCCATGATTTACTCACCCCAAAGCCGTCCAAGAGAGTATGTCCATAATTTTTCAGACGAACACATTTTACAGTTATTTTAGAAAATGTCTTATATCTTACAACAGTAAAGTTACGTGGTCCACGTCCTTCAAATCTAAAAAATGTGCATATATCCTTCCCCAAAGAAATCCAAACTGCTCCAGGAAGATAAACAAAGGTCTTCTGAGGGTAATCCGTGTGGTGGTGTTGTAGAAATATCAATATTTATAACTTTATAAACTAAAATAACTAGCTTCTGATAACGCCGCCATCTTAGACTCCTCTGTATTCAGGAGATATTATTAGTGTAGTGTACGCATTTTCTTAGTGACGTATGACAAATGCGGAGGGCGTGTATGCTCTCATCTTGAATGCGGACACGACTAAGATGGCGGCATTACCGGAAGCTAGTTATTTTCGTTTATAAAGTTTTAAATATGGATATTTTTTACAACAAAACGGTGCGCATTACCCTCAGAAGGCCTTTGTTTATCATCGTTTGGATTTACTTTGTGAAGGATGGATGCACATCTTTTGGACTTGAAGGACGTGGACCCTGTAACTTTACATTTGATTAACTGAAAGATCTAAAACATTTTCTAAAATAACAGAAAATTTGTTTGTCTGAAAAATGATGGACATATGCATCTCGGACAGTTTCGGGGTGAGTAAATGGGTTTAATATCATTTTTGGCCAAACTATCCCTTTGGTTGAATGTTGTCTCACCACTACTTTTGCCCTTTTCTTACTCAGATGCACCCACAACAGGCAGTGGGGTGGGAACAAGCAGTGCTGCTCCAATCAGTGATGACCTAGACATTTTTGGACCAATGGTATCCAACCCTCTTCCCTCAAGCACCAACACAAACCAGGTACATGAGTGAACTAATGCAAACACCAGTCGCCTATTAAATGAGGTATAGGTGTGCTCAGATTCATGGCATATGCTGGCTAATGCCTAGCAGACCTATTTTTAGGGCACCGCTGTAAATACACAGGAAACACTATTATTTTCTAAGGTTACAAGCCATCCTTCTGTTCCTGCCTGTCTCCATTCAATCCAGCATCTACTGACTAAGAGAGACAATGAAAAGGTCAAGCTCAATTGTTTTAATTTCCTTAGCAAACAAAATGATTAGGTTTGGCCTGTCTTGTTGCGGCTGACAGAACTGATTTGCAGACTGGGTCTTCCTGGCCAAAGGACGCACCATGAATAATGAGGGGATATTAACATTTATTATGGTCCTTCGTTGAGGAGAGTGAAGAGAAGGGAAATTTAATAATGTCAAGGGAAGAGAATGATGAGAACAGGGTGATGTTGGAGAGGAAAGGGAGAAATTGGGTTAGCGAGTGCATGTAGGTCCTCTATCTCTATCAGTCAGCTAAAGGTGATGCCACAGGACTCGGTGGTCTGTGTATTAAAGTCATTACATATGGCCATCCTGCACAGGGACCCCACTGACAGCTTTGTAGTTCAGTGCGCCCTTCACTGGTATTGAAACCCTTTCCGACATTGGGACCAGCATGATCCTCTCTTTGTTTCTCTTTTTCCTCCTTTTCCACACACCTGTCCGGTCTGTTGTCCTCACACAAAACAAGGAGAAATTTTTATCCTTGAGGCCTGAAGCGGTGCTGGTCAAGCCAGGAAAGCTTCGACAACAATGTTTTTTTTTCCCCTACTTAAATCAATGTTTTATTGAGAGGTGTTGTAGAGCTCCTGGATTGGCCTGAACATTTCAACCAGAATAATTGATGCCCCTGTAAAATCAGCCCTTTCCTTACCAGTTAAATATATACACGATGCACAGATATACATTTGTGTGCATTCTGCATCCTCATGGGATACAAAAAAAGATGAGCTAAAGATAGATTTTTGTGCGAATGGTGTCGGATCACTCAGAAAGCACAAGCCGATAGTGTCAACAGCACATTGTCAATCTCAGCTTTGATTCTTCAGATGAATGAAGTGGCAGTAGGTGTGTGAAGAGGGAGGATGGCAGCATTATGCCTTGATTCTTGTTTGTTGTGTCTCTGTGAGTCTTTGTTTGGAGCCACGCATAGAGGATTTGCAAGCATTTCGTATGTTTGAAGATGTGTCACTTATAAAAATTGGATTACTTGTGTGTGTGAATAAGGATTTGTGTTTTTGTTTTATAAGCGAATCGCAAGAACCCTTTCTGTGCATGCATGCATGAGCACTTTAGGTATGCAGGTACAGGGGCAAATTAAAGTAAAAACAGGCTTTGGAGATTAAATCAACATGTCAGGTACTTGACAGTTTTTTCTCCAAAACAAATGTGAAATTTTCTGTGTGAATCAAAGGAATAACTTGCCCAAAAATTAATATTACCCCCCTAGAGAATAGCCAATAGAGACTGGCTTCAAGAGGGAGTCAATCCCCACATTGGCACCATGTTAAACTGCCCAACTTTACAGCAGAAATAAACATGGTACAAAAAGTGTTTTTGGTCTACATGGCTAATTTTGCCCTTCATGACAACTGTAAGCGGGGTGATTTTTTTTGTAACTCATCTGTTTAAATTATATTAAAGTGCACCTATTTTATTGCTCAAAACAACTTTTTTTGTGTATTTGGATATTATTTTCCACATATCTCCAGATTTAATTTCTTCTTGAAATGAACGGATTTGAAAAGCTCTGTGTCCCTGATTGGCCAGCTAATCTGTACGTTGTCAGTGGTCTAAATACCTCTAATGTCAGCCAGAAATGTAATGCTCCTTACCATGTTTGAAAGATTGGGTCACAATGCAATACTGACAGGAGTTAACTTACAGGCTGTTTGTTGTAGTCCAAGAAAAGAGATTTACGTTGGAGACGATAACTCGCATCATCGTTTACTTTTGGGTTTGTACCTTTTGCATATCGTTAAATGCACTAATACACACCTATACACCAAAGGAAATGTAAAATCGTGAATCGGACAATAGGTGCTCTTTAAGCCTTAAAGTTCTGCATAATAAAGGGGCGTGCCCACTTGATTGACAGGTGACTTGCTGCTGCTGTCACTACCGTCGAGCTATGCAGGCATGGTTTTATCAACCAGTCACCTTAGATCCACCCACATCCCACTTCTTAGCTGATTTATTTGCGGTTATCTTCTCGTGATGTGTTGCCAAAATGGCGTTAGCCGGCTCTGCTTATTTTGGGCTTCAAAAATGCTCTTCACAAACCTACGGGTGACATCATGGACACTACGTCCATATTTTTAGTTGGGTGACTGTAAGTTTACTGTAAGTGGGGTGATTTTTGTGTAACTCATCTGTTTAAATTATATTAAGCCTTAAAGTTCTGCATAATAAAGGGTGTGCCCACTTGAGTGATAGGTGACTTGCCGCTATGTGGGCATGGTTTCAGCAACCAGTTACTTTACGTCCACCCACGTTCCGCCTCTTTGCCGAGTTATCTGCAAGTGATGTGAGGTGATGTGCTGCCAAGACGGCGACGGCAGGCTTTGCCTCTTTTGCACTTTAAAAATGCTCTTCACAAACCTACAGATGACATCAGGGACAATACGTCCATATTTTTTAAAGTCTATAGTTATGATGCATATACAACTTGTCATGAGACTTTCGAGAACCAATGATCAAAGCCATTTTTTGTGTATTTTTTGCATACTTGGTCCTGTGTTCACATTTGAACATGATGTATTGATGGCTAAATACCACTCACGTATGGATTACTTTTTGATGATGGAATGGGTTTAGAAAACCAAAACTAGGTTTTGGAAGAATTGAAGTTATATACAGCTACCGTAGGATGGCATTAAGGTAATTTATGAGGTAATTAAAATTTTTTGGTAAACTGTTCCTTAAAGCTGGTAAAATCATTTTTATTATTAGTAGTAATTTTTTTTTAAGTGCAAGACATAGCCTTATCTCATATTCTGCATGTGACTAATCTGCAAGTGACAAAATGCAAAAATATTGCCATGCCACAAGACCAAATGCAGTGTGTTGAAATGAGCAGGCATGCAGGAGATTTCTGATTGGCTGGCGTAGAGGTCTGAATCAATGTGCTCCTAGTTCTCCTTCAGCCTTAGGGGAAAGCGAGATGAGAGTATGAGGGACGCGTGGAGCCCGTGATGAGACACTGCCAGGCTTCTGTATTCTCCATTCCTCAGAGTGACTCCAGCCTGTGCATGTTAATCTGTCTGCATACTTCCTTTTCCACATCTCGTCCGCTGCCAACTTTCATATCTCAACCCCTGAGACACACGTGTCATTCGTTGCGTTTTCCTTTTTTTGCTGTACTTCCCCTTCCCCGCTGCCTCTGTGTGAGTGAACAACCAGCTGATTCTGTATCCCATGATGCTCAGTTAGCAACAAATCCTCTTCGTTATTGACCAAGCATTCTGTTTCGCTCTTGCTTTCTAATCTAGCTGTCAGTGCTGTTTCTGCAAATAAAAGTTATCTGTAATAACTTTTCAACACTCAAATGTTGGAAGTTAAGAGAATTTGCCTAATACAGTCTCTGCACCTTTGCAGCATGATTCAGCAGCAGCTAGTTGCATTGCAGTTATTTTTGGTATATTTAACCTAAAATATACAATTATCTCATCAGAACAAAACACTTCACTATACCTTTAAGAGTGCAGTGATTGGGTTCATTTTGTGCCCTATGAGTCCTCGCTCTCAACATATGGTGATGCCAGCATGCCCAACGCATTTGGCAATGCACGCATGCATGCAGCACAGTGGAAAAGCACAAGCAGTTCCCTCAGAGTGCATAAAACACACATGAATATATGTGCATTGTATATAGACACACTAGTGAGCTTCAGTGTAGGCAGTATTGTGTGTGTGTGTGTGTGTGTGCTTTAAGCACAGATGGCCTCTCAGTAGGACTTATGCCTAATGAAAGCCGAGCTAGTTTGGTGTACATCACTACAAAGAGCAAATTCGGCAGTGGCCGGCATGCTGGGGGACAACTGCTTTGTTCTGGTTTAAAATGCAGGCTTTGTTGCTAACCAGCAATAATCATTTATCTATATGGCTATGTAACAATACTCTTTTTGTGACTAGGGCCAGCACGTATGTATGCATATATAAATATGTTTATATGTACTGTGCAGAATTCTTGGTCAGAATAAAGAAATGTAGATGTTTTTATTTATGTTGTTTTGTTTATATGATTTGCTTTATTGTGTCGATAGGAACTATTCTTTGCTTTGGTTATTTAATTAAATGTGATCAAAGTGAGATCAAACATATCATGTTAGATTCAGGTTGGATTCTGTCTCTTCGTATAGTCTTAGACTATATAGTACTCTGTATGTTATGTATACATACGCCTTTATTTGTAATGCATTGAAATGTCGCTGTCTTGATAGTTGTAGATTTTACATCATTGTTGTTATTGGCACTGTTGTGTTTTAATGATGCTGTTAAAATATCTGCTGTCTGGGAAGTGACTCACCGGCAGACATATCATCTGGTTTGAGGGCTATTACTGCCACTGACATCCGGATGTGCAAGGGTTTGTGTATATGCGATGTGTTAAAAGTGTGGTGTTGTATAATCCAAAAGCTTCAGTTTACTTTGAAAGCCTAAATGATACTGTATGGCTACGCATTTGCAAGCATACAGTATGTGTGAAAGAAAAACTACTATAATTTTTTTAAATGACCTGTTGCCGGTAATGCCATTAGTGTTTAAACACCAGTGTTTCGAGAGAAAGATAAATCCACTCACTTGCATGAATTTATTTTCCTTTCCTAATTTGCTAAATGTTAAATACAGCCACAGAGCTTAAAAGCATAGCCAATCCATCTGCGACACTGTGCATGTGCGTCTTAGATATAAGGTGAAGCCATCGCTCGTGACCACATGCAAATTATTGAGATATTTAAAGAAAGCTTATTCATATTTTAGGATTCAAGAACAGAAAATCACCAAACATTTTCATTTTTTTCACGACCAGATAAGGGTAAGCTGGCCTTAATTGGTTCAGTTTTTGTCACATGCTGTGTGTATGTGTGTTCCTTTGATGGTTCATATTCTTTGCCTACATTCTCTGGTGCGTGAGCCAATGTTGGTGCTCTGGCTGGTGTGTTAGGTAGCATTAGGGACGGTTCACATTTCGCGTCTAAAACAACGGGGAAATCACAACCGTGTCGCTTTCATTCTTCTTTCCAACGCACTTTTGACGCGGCATTCAGAAAAGTTGAAGTATTTTCAGCTGGCGGCTGCGCCGATGCGTTTGGAAAAAGTGTGTGACGCACTGCGTGCATGTCACGACCGTTATACAGGGTTCCCACGGGTCCTTGAAATCCTTGAAAGTTTGTGAATCTGGGGGAAAAATTCAAGGCCCTGGGAAGTTTATGAAAATATACATACATAGATGCAGGTCATTGAAAGTGCTTGAATCTATTTTATGCAAGAAGTTTTCTGGGAAAAAATCCATATAATTCCAGGTGTAGTATAACACGTGCTAAACTGTTAGCTTTAAATGCTTATATCTTCTGTATGTGAATGTTGATTCATACCAAAATGCTTTTTTGCGTAGTTGTGTTTGACACATGAAAACGTCTTGGGTTACGTATGTAACTTTTGTTCCCTGAGAAGGGAACGAGACGCTGTGTCTCCCTTGCCATACTTCCTGCGTCCCTGTAACACCGTCTTTGGCAATATTTCAGATAGCGATATACTTCCTGGCGTCACGCTGGCTGTTTCTCAATATACGTTCTTCAGCGATCTTGCGTCCTTGTGTCCTCACTCTACGTCATCATTAACAGTCGAAGTTCAATTCCAATTCTCAAGAACGCAAGTACAGAGGACGCGTGAAAATACCCAGGTGGGTTCTTGAAATCGAGGATGCATCGAGTACAGACTTGCGCGTTGAAATCTGGGGAGGTCACGTGACCAGCAGGAAGATCGCACACATCTCAATTCTCACAAGTGTGGTCTGTGTTCTCGGGACCTTCTGAGTTCGTTCCTCCAAGGTCGCCTGGCAAGACCAGTCTCCACGAGAACGCAAGTCTGTTCTTTGCGTTCTTAGAATTGAGAAAAAGCCCCTGTCTTTGTCGTTAAGCCTCACCATTGGTTGTATTTGATATACACGTTCAGACGCACTTCTTACCCCTGGAGGCATCCCCAAAGGGTCACCGCATTGACGCAGCGCAAGTTCCCTCGAAAGGGAACTGTAACAATGTATCTTAAAAGGTAACACAATGTAACCTTGCTCTCACTTGAAATGTGTCCCCACATTTAGTCCTTGAATTTGAGGGTATTGAACCTGGAAAGTCCTTGAAGGTCCTTGAATTTGAAGTTAACTAAGGTGTGGGAACCTTGGAGATAGTACTGATCGACAGAAGATTCCTGCTGTTTTCTTACTTCAGACCAAGGAGAATGATCAGCATCTGTAGACACAAAGACGCGTTAAAAACTCGCCATGGTAAGGATTCGGAAGAAGTTTAAATAGTTGCAGGCACAATGCAAAGTGTTTAAAGCGCAACAGTGCTGAGAAATAATAGATGGTGTGTTGGATCATCATCCCTTTATTAGTGGAGAGATTACTCGAGTCACAATGGTAGCTAGAGGGCCTAATTTGGCCAGTAAATTGCTTTTTCATTGGCCAAGTTTTAGCACAACATGAGGTGTCTCCAAAGTACTGTTATACTAAGAAAATATGTTTTTATAAGGCTTTTTAAATTATATTTTGATTTTAATGAGTTGGTTAGGTAAATTTTAGAGAAAGATTGCCTGGAAAAATGGCATCAATTCATATTTAATTGCAGTTAAACTTGAACAGCCTTTTGCTATACAGACATTTATTTTAGTCTTTCTCTTCATATTGTGTAGGCTATTGTAATTGTGTAGTCATGTTTGCTCCAGATGATCTCATCACATCTACAGTACTGCTTCCTGCTGACTAATCCTCAGACTCTGGAGTGCAGTGGGAGCACCAGACTGTGCTCTGGCTCAAACCCATAATGCACCTGCAGCCATCTTCACCAAATCCAACCAAAGACGTTTGTGGCTATGGTTCACTACTCCTCTTCTGCACTCATTTTCCTCAGGTTTTTGTGGTTTCCCATGCAGAAGGAGACTGTGGGTAGAAACTAGATTAGCCCAACCCATAGCACCACCGGAGTGCTAATTATCTGTATGGGGCTGCTAATCAGACAAAGCTTACTCTGTTGCACACAAATCTTTCAATCTCTCTATCTCTCTCTCATTTGGGGGTGGGTAAAGCAAGAAAATATCCATAGAGCTCTTTGAATGTCACTGTGAAATACAGGCTGCACTGTGTGTGTGCGTGTGAATGTGTGTATTCTGTGTGCGTGTTCGTTAATGTGGGGTTGGGAGAGATCAAATATTCATAGGTTCGGGGGCAGGAATGATTGGTGGTGGATGAGAACAAGTTTTACTTGTGTGTGTTAATATGTTGTATGGATGTGTGGGGAGTTGAGATGCATGTGTTAACCTTCACAATAAACAACAGACCTGTGCAAGCCATTTCTGTCTCCTGCACGCTCGGTTGCTCTTTTATTGAGCGTTAGAGTAATATGACTCAATTGAATTGTGGAGTATGGGACTCTTTCCTCATCTCCCACATGTTATCTATTTTTAATTCTAATAGCATTTCCTCTGTTCCTCTGTGGACTCCCGGTGGAAAACTTCAAATGTCACTCATATCACAAACAGGGAAAAAGACGCTGTGCCATCTCTTTTTCCAAATCCTCACTTCCTACTGGTATGTTCTCGCTTGTTGTTGAGTCAATATTTGAAGAGTTTGGTTTCAAAATGCGATAAATTGCTTCTTTTATTAGTTACCGCCAAAATCAGTATTGTATCAGGTTAGTATTAAAAAGTTAATTCTTAATTTTACGCAAAATCTGATATCCGCTGTGTCATTTTATCATCATTGTATGTTTTCCTAAAACGCACAAACGCCAGTCCTCCTTCTCTGCAGAATGCAATAAATCCGCTCAACAATTCAAAGCGCATCATTCTACACATTGTAAACAATGATGGCGGCGCATTGAATACACACAGAATCCTAGTTTTCCTCATCTACTTTGGACTTTGTGATCAACAAACAAACAAAAAAAAATAATACTTTTGATGGCATTGATAAAACTGTGTTTTTTTTCTATGGTGGGGAAGAAACATAAGCCTCAAAATCAAATATTTACGTGAGAGGCACTCGGGCGAAGGAAAAATGCCGGCTGTTGCTTGTTCTCACACGACAGCATCAAGATTCTGTCATGCTAACACATTGACCTCAGGGGATCTTATTAAAAACTTTCAATTATTTTACTCAAAGTAAACGAAAATCGAGAACGACCAAAATATTTTACAGCTGATCGCTGTCAAAAAATTCAGCAACGACGTCCTAAGGATGACGGCAGCAATGACAGTTCTTTATATGACAAAGTGTTTTAATTTATCCATTAATGTTTATTTTTTTTAATCAATGTATACCACTAGTCAACTAAAAAATATAACATGATAAAAATTTATGCACATTTATATATTGATTCAATAGATTTATAACATTTTGCGGAAAAAATTATACGTTTTTATAATTAATCTTTGAAAATCAAATTATGGATTTGAATTTTTAATGTTATTATAACCTAAAGATGCTATGTGAAACTTTGTAACAGAAAATAGTGGTTTTCATCTTATCACTTTCTTTATATGTAAAACCCATTTTTACCGAAATTAGTCCAAATGGATTTATTTCGTTTTGGAACCAAACTCTTCATATTTAGTTATTTCCCCTTTCTTTATGTCATATCAAAACCTGTAGACATAATTGGCTATTGTTTGCAATTGTGGGTTAGTGTCGACCCTCGCAGGTTAATCAGCCGGAAAGTTTGTGTATCAGATCTGCGAGGCAGTGTTTGCCTTATCACACCGCAGTGCTGTTTCACCCGGGTTCAGCGCTTTTCAGTTCTTATCAGATATGCCTGCTGCAGCTGCTGAAGATGTTGAGTCCTGCATACCTAAACGCAACGCTGTGTATCACCGGCACATCTAAATGGAATGAGAGGGGTCGGATTTGTCCCTGCCAACCTCCACCCATCCCCCGGCCTTGCTTTTTGTCTCTGTTTACCGCAAAGCATTTCCATGCCCGGGACACTGGTGGGAAAACCGCAGGACACTGAGCTTGGACGAAACTCTGAATCTTTTCTTTCCTTTACCTTTTATTTTATTTAGAAGCTCTTCGGGCACATACTTTATCGTTGAAGTTCAAAGATTAATAGCCTGTTTGATATCTTCTATCGTTGCAGGTGTGTTTGCCACTTAATCATACTAGCGGGGGAGATTTTGTGTGGAAATCAATTGATACACGTATCTATTTCGCATCACTTTGTTTGCATCCAAAGGATGTGGCACATTCTCCCATGTTATTTCTTTACTCTGCTTTTATCTTTCTTTTTCTCTCATTAAATCTATGTATTTTCACTATGGTGGGCTTAACAGTGCATTCAAGCTATACAGTATATGTGTTCCGTGGGATTGCTTATCCTTTACCATCACATCAGATGACCTTGGTACACTGTTGAGTTTGTAAGGCATTGGATGTTGAGCTTCCTGGATTCATGAAATATGATTTAGGTACAAAACTTTACCTCAGATTCATAATGACAGACTTTTGGAGGGTAACCATGGCATCAGCCGCACCATCTGCAGCTTTGTGACTACATGCCTGCCTTCATACGTCTGTAATTGAGTAAACAGATGCAGGTGCTTTGACTGAACTCAAACGTCTCTTACTGATTCTGTCCTCCATCTTCTGCTGTTTGCGTGCCTATGTGCGCTGTAACGTTATGTAAACGATGAATTGTGTCTACTCTTCCTCCTGAGCGATTCATTCATCACAGCTGCGGTGTAATTAATGTCATTTCTCTGCTTCAAGCTGATGAAGTCTTTTGGCTTGTTTGTGTACCGTTTGCGCCTTTGCTCTGATGACTTTTTTTGCATACTTATTTGGATTGTTTGTCTGTGGATTGTGGATTCATGGTGGGTCTATATATTTATACTGCATATACACACACTCTCTTCACTTCAAAATAAATGCTTTTTTTTGACCCATGGAGGGATATGATAGGGACAACCTCCCAACCATTGTTTTAAATTATCCTGTGCTGGGTTTTTACAACCTATATTTATGTTAAATAAGGACATATTCTAGGTTAATAAAATCCAACCATTGGGTTTGTCCATTTTTTTTACCAACCAAAGGTTGTGCTGAATGTTCGGTAACCAAAGTGTTTGTTTGACTGAAAATAGCAAAAAGACATCTTTCTAGGACACCTTAAAATGTTTTCACACTGACGACAAGTTTGCTGCGTTTATGAAGCATGTGCACATGTATATGCTGGTTGCTATTTGATTGTGTCATCAAAAGCATCATTGTTCAGTAAAATGTAATCAGTCTTTTCACTTTTTCTTCCGAATAAGAAGAATAAGTGAAAATTGATTGCCGAACATTGCACAGAATGTTTGCCAACCAATACTACTTGGCAACCAAAACTGTTCGGTTGCCAAGTAGTATTAGTTGTCGATCATTCTGTGCGTCCTTACAAGGTTTTAAACAGCTTTTTAGGGTGTACAAACATATACATATACATACAAAGTTCTGTATTCTGTTTATTGGGTTTACTCAACACACTCTTGGCACTTTTCCATTGCATAGTACCCCACGGTTTAGGTCGGGTCAGCTCACCTCCCTTTGGCTTGGTTAGCTATTTCATCAGGTTTAGTAACACTTTGGAGTGGGAGGGATTACAGGCATGTGGTTATATTTGCGCTGCCTACTGCTGTGACATCATACAAGTGAGAGCGTTGTTGAAATGCTATACATCCCCATACATTTATTTATTTCTCAGTCCGCCACAAAATCAAAATTGACCACCACAATTAGATATTTGCACATCGCGTTTATCACGCGCTCCGCTGAGCCTCATTTAATTTGCATTTAAGCATATATGCGGGCGTGCACGTTGCGAATGTGCTGCCACAAACTGCAAGTCTGGAAAAAAACTGTTATGGTGTTCCTGATTCACAACCTGTGGATGTTTTTCATTGATAAAAGGGAGTTTGAAAACTTACAGGAAAGCACAGATGACAACGTGTTTGCTTAAGACAGCGCAAGCTAGCACGAAGGTAAAGCTAATCTTTCACATTATAGCGATGACGCTGGTAGTGACGATTCTCTCAGACCAATCAGTGATCTACAGTGTCTTCGCGTCACGTTTTGGTATCAGCTCGTGTCGCTTGGAACCCCAACCAAGGTGGTACTAAAAAAAGTATCTGGAACTGCGTACTGCACTCAGTGTAAACGCCCTCAAAAGTAAGCTGACCCGACCCAAGCCGTGGGGTACTATGCAATGGTAAAGCGTCATCTGTTTATCGTTTGTCATTCATTTATTCACTTTCTCTAAAAGCTTTCTTTTAATTCTTGCCATTCTGACAAAAGCAAATGTATTTATTTTCAGCAAATTCCACTTTTTATTCACTATAGACTGATAAGTTAATCAATACTGTGACTGACTGTGTAAACCATATGATGTTATTAAGAGTGTAAATGGGGTGCCTTAATGTGAACTGTCTCTTAATGTGAACTGTCTCTTAATGTGAACTGTCTCTTAATGTGAACTGTCTCTTAATGTGAACTGTCTCTTAATGTGAACTGTCTCTTAATGTGAACTGTCTCTTAATGTGAACTGTCTCTTGTGCTCTATAGGCCAATTCCACTAAGACAGCTGTGAGTGCTCAGTCCGTCTCCTCTGGAGGTCTGGTGGCAGGAGCTGCAGGAACAGGAAGTGCTGTTCCGGCACAAGGAGATCTGGACCTGTTTAGCGAAAACAGTGGAAGCAGCAAAGCAGAGGACTCGGCCAAGAAACCGCTCTCCAAGGACTCCATTCTCTCCCTCTACGGCTCCAGCGCCGTCCCACAACAGCCTGCACAAGGTACCAGCATCCTCTGAATTGCTGCTTTTTGTTCTGAATCCAGGAGAATGCAGTTCTATAAATGGCGTTTTACGTCCTAAATCTATTTCTAATGGTGCTACGTGTGTGTATCCACGAGAAAAAGAAAGCATGCAAGGTTCTTGAGAACCCCTTCTTTAATGGAGGTATCAATAATTTAAGCATTGCGTGGCTCTGATACTGCTGAACGTGGTTGCTTCGTTTGCCTTTCTCTTCAAAGAGGACATTTCCCAAAACCTCAGAGGTTTCAAATGAAGGCCGTGCTATTTCTCAACCATCAGGGCACTTTTAAACGTATCCTTTTATCCTGAACACCTCTCCTGTCTGAAAGATCCATTTCCTCGGAGCTCAGGGCAAAGAACTGCACACATTAGCGTGGATATTGATTTCTTTCCTCTGTCTCCGATGCTCTGTTTGCCCAGGTTCTCCTTTGGCTTTTCGCTTTTGTCTCACTGAAACTATTGAACACGTTGTCATGTGTAAACGTCTATGGATCTTTTCTCATTGTGTACCTTTGTGTGTTTCTGCTCCCGCAGCGACTGCGATGTTCATGGGGCCTTCGCAGATGCAGTTCCCAGCGCAGCCGCAGGGAAATTTCCAGGCCTTCCCTGGGATGGGAGGGGCCATACCACCCACTACCATGATGGGGCCCGTCATGGGCCAGGGCGGAGCTATGATGGGCCAGAACACGGGCATGATGGTTGGCATGACGATGCCCAATGGTTTCATGGGAAATGCACAGCCGGGGGTGATGGGCTTGGCCCCGGGCATGATGGGACCTCAGGGCATGGTGCCCCCTCAAAACATGTATGCCATGCAGCCAGGTCAGCAGGGCCAGTGGAATATGGCACAGGTATGTTAGATCCAAATATGTGGATGACTATGTATTGAATTTCCCTACTTCTTGGTGTCATGTGAAATGCAGATCATGGGTTTTTTACTATTTATACTTTTGGGTCTTACTGGCTGAAGATAATCACATTGGTTTACCTGCGGTGCATAGACTCAGGAAGTGTAGGGAAAAAAGTCTGGCCATATTGGAACCCAATGCAGACACAGATAAATTATTACTTTATCATGAAAAGCAATACCTAAAATACAGTCTATGTGTGAAAAAAGGTTCAGAAAGATGCTACTCTGAAGGTTCCTAATGCTCTACCTTGGTGTATTTTTTAAACCATGACCTACCATGAGTCATCGGTTATAAAACATCATTAGTTACTAGCACAGCACAATGACTGTAGTAGATCACTATTGGCCTTTTTAGAGTAAGAACATTTAAATCTATAGCTATTACCATTCATCAGCCCTTTTAGTTTCCCAGAATGCATCCTGCCATGTTCTTGCTGAGGTCAGCATAACGCTTGCCTTTTATTCAAATCCGAATTTTCCATCCGAAGTGAGAAGTTAATGTTTGGAAAATGCATCTCACATTTCCAAAATCAAGAAAGTAACCGTAATCCTCCTATCTGCATGTGGCCCGTAAAGATGAGAGCGCAGTGACATCAACCTCTCAACCGAAATCGTCTCTTGCCCCACCCTCCTCATCTCCAGTGGCCCTTGACTCCCTGTGTATGAGTGCAAAGGGAGTCAGAGATTTCAGCCTGCAGGAGGTTAATTACACATCATAAATCAATACACTCATGCCGCTTTAATTAAAATCCCTCCCCACAATGCAACTGTGCGTGTGTGCTTTCTGACTTATAGGCTCGTAGCACTGCATTGGTATTTTGAGAGGAAAGAAATGCATTTGTTTAATGGTTCATTTTTGCAGAGATGAATCTGACTTTTAGATGATTTTCTTCATTATCCAACAAACACCCAGTGTGACTTCCTTGTTGCTTTGAGGACATCGGATGATCAGAGGCGAGCCAGTGCGCAGGGAGGAGAAGATTCATTAGAGTTAGATGTTCACTCCCCGAATAGCCCCGCACAGTTCCTGGAATATTTTCAATAGAAATTTGTATGGTCTCGTAGCCCACACGTTTGTTTGCGCGTAGGCAGTATTGTGTGAGGAGGAAGCAGGTGTAATTACCTGCTGAGATTGGCGCGAAATATGTCCTGCTGTGCGTTTGAGCACAAAATGAAGTCCAGGTCCAGGGTTGATCTCGTGAAGTATATTTAAGGTAATTTTTTTCAAACTATTTCTGTATACGCTCACTCTAATCGCACGTTGCACGGCCTAAAGCAGTTTAGTCACTTTGCGAACGGCAGAGCACTCCAGGAGTTCATGGTGATGGATAACCTCCCTCACCACCTCAGGAAGAGCTTTTAGCTCATGCAATTGAATAAGACGCCAATGAAATGTGATGCAGGTCTATGCCATCATTAGATTAGTTGGTGGTAGAGTAGATTGTATTTGAAGATCGTACGGGAACAGTCCGAGATGGATGTTCGAACATTTGTGACCCTGTCTGTGAATCCAGGCTAAAGTCTCATGATCTAATTATTTCAATCAAAGATTGATTTTATCAATTGATTTGAATTTAATCATTGACAGGTCAGGCTAGGATGCTGGTTTACGTAGATAATTGTGCAGTTATATGCAGACTTACGCAGTGTGACATCATAACATGCCTTTAATTATATGGAATGGGAATCTACATAGTACAATCCTCCTGTTTCCATCAGGATCATGGTCTCCAAACTGATATTTCCAACGTTCAGCCTGCTAATTGAAACTAGAGAGATTTATGTGAAACTCTTAAGAGTTTTTCCTCCAGCACCATAAATCAGTCAGCCCACTGATGGGCCAGCAGACGCTCTGGACCCTTTACTCCACGCTGCTCCGCTCACAGAAAGAGCAGTGATAATGGGAGTCAAGGGGAAGGGCTGAAGCATAGAAGATAGGATATAAAAGAGAGAGAAGCAGAGTGAACTAAAGGTGAGAAGAGCGATGATTAAGTTTAAAGATCAGAGAACAGCTTAGTAACCTTAAAAAAAAATGAGAGAAAGTTAGAAGAAAAGGCTAGGTGCAGGTGAAACAATTTGTCAGAAGATTCAGTGTTCGGTTTGACTATGTGCTGCAAACATTTTAATACCAGAAAAATGTGTAACTCTCATAAAGGAATATCACAGGTTCAAAGCTCAAGTGTCAGCATTTGTGGCGTAATGTTGATTATCTAAAAAAAATTTAGTTGCTTATTGCTATACATAACTTAACTGTATACAGTTAAAGCACTTACATTTAAATTCGTGTATCTTAGAAGATGTGTTGTTTATCCAAAGCGACTTACAAATGAAAGAGCACTAAATGCTATTCGGACGGGATTAGTTTTACGGGGGTAGATGGCGTAATGTGATTTTACCACAGGACGTCTGTAATATTGATGGTCAGTTCGCACGGTATTAGAAATCTCAGTAAAACATTCAGAAGCGGGAGGGGTAACTCCAGAGGCTTCATGCCCATTAAAACTGATTTTGCATCCTCGAAATCAAAGAAGCATCCATTAATCTATTTATTGTCTTTTAATCTGTTTAATATGCACAATATTATCAATTCTGTGCTGCGTGTCACTTTTTAGAGATTTTTTGCCATTTTGATAGTGTTTTTGATCGTGTTACATTACTTTATTTTGGCGGCAGGCGCTGCAGTCAGGGCAGTCACAGACGTCATCAGCGTCTGAGCGAGCTCACAAGCTCTTTGCTGTTGCTGCTGCATTTTGCTATCTAAGGAATTAAAACATGTAAGAAACTCACAACATTTCCAAACACCAGTACGGTAAAGTGCAGTTAACCTCCTCTGTGTAGAAAATTTATGGTTTAAAATGTGACTGTCTCCGCATTATATTAGTAAAGATTTCTAGATTCATCTTGGTACAACGCCCAAGTTCGCCAGCGTTCACAGGGACGCGGAGTCACACATGCTCACATATGAGGTAAAATTTTATGCAAAAATCTGCTCCTCTAATAATTTTATATAAACATTTTGTTTTATCATTATTGAACATTAAAATCAATTAAAAGCTTGTGTCATTTTCGTTGTTTTTATACTTTATGGATTTAAAATGACATTAATTTTATAGGATAATGCAGTTGTTGTGCGAAATGCATTTATAACACAATTAAATAATAGGCATTAAACAAAACGTTAATAAACAAAACATGCCGTTTAAGATGTAAATATGATGCCAATGTGTCATTATTCCGATTAAATAGTATTTGATATAAAAGTTAGTCAACACTTTTATTTTGTAAGTTTTTGCATGAAGGTGCTGGGGCGCTCAGATTGTTAGAAATGTAAGTGTCATGGAAAAGACTGAAAGCTCTATAATATTTGGTTTGTCTGTGTATGCACAAATTTCTGTGAGCTGTGCACACTGTGCCCCCTTAAAAAAAATGGTGCATGACGCCCCTGGGTAACTCAATTACACAGCACGTCACCTTCACCTCTCTTGTCGTCACGTGCACATTAGTTCCTGATATCACGTGTGCATGACACAGACGAGAAAAACTCAAAACACTGTTTTTGTATTCAGTTTGGGGAGAACGTCAGTTTCAGAAACCTCTGAGAAGTGAATTTGACTTTTTTTTGTGTCATGGTATTCAGGAACTGACTTGCCACTGACTTGTTCTTCGGCCTAGAACGCAAGTAAATGCTTCTTTTAAGGGCTTTTATATGTGAAAGAAACCCGCAAAATAACAGGAAATTACAAGATTATGTGAATATTTACAGCTGGTCTATTCGCACTGGATTAGTATTACCTAAGGTGATTTCCCAGACCATTTTAAAGAAGGTAAAAGTCGGCATAATTTTTACTGACATTGTCCGTAATGATTACTGACATGGAGCATTTGGACGGGACTAAAATCACTGAGAAGCTCTGATAAAAATTGCTTTACCCCCATCCCTATGTACAACTAACCTGTCCGAATAGTACTTATGAGTGGAAGTGATTAAACATTTTCAAAAGTGTACACACAGACATTATAAGTGTAGAACCTTTAGCCCTTTAAGTGTAAAGCTATGTCCAGTATAACTTACCTGCATTACATTAACAGAGATCTAGTTTGGGATATAACTTTAGAGCAGTGTTTCTCAAACTTTTTCAGCCCAAGGACCACTTTATCTTCCAATTTTTTTCTGAGGACCACCTAACAAAATCTCACTCTAACACGCCCCCAATTAAACAACATAATAGAAAGGATAAGCTCAATTTAAGTTTAATATGCAACTGTTTTAAGTCAAAAACTAATTTTTTAAACACAAATGCAATGCTATGTTCAGAAATTATTATATGAATTTTATTTCATTTGAAATAGTAAATGTGAAATGAATTGCAGCTTAATATGAACAACAAACTGCACATGTGAAAAAAACTGCAATTAAACATACTATAACAGCCTAGGTCCCACTTAATGTCATTCCAAAGAGCCATTAGTTTAAAACTGAGGTCGGGGGGTATATGAAGTCTATGGTTGTAACTATGGTAACAATAAAATGCTGACAAAAATGTTCCCCTTAATGTCTAATATCACTGAAATTACAGGAATTTTACACATGAAACAAAAACTAGTACATTACAAAACTAATAGATCTGTGGATTTTAGCTGCTTTCAGTTGACGCTTGATCTTTTCTTTTGACTCCTCTTTGGTTTAGCCACCGATCCATTTTTACGTTATTAAAACAGAATGGCAAGAACTGATATCACAGTTTCACAAGTGCATTAAAAATCTACTTAAATAAGTGACGATTGTATAAACACTGGGGGGGGGGGGGTTTGGCGGACCACTAGTGGTCGGCGGACCAGACTTTGAGAGTTACTGCTTTAGAGTGATAATGCAAGTGCAATATCATTAACACATTAAGGGCCAGATTTACTAATAGCGCAAATCATCATTTTGGCATTTAATAACGACTGTCGGGATTACTAAAGATGCGCAGTGGATAATAAATGCTGAAATGGTCTTGTTATTTTTACGACTGACCTTATTGCCGTTTCCCTTTTAGACGAAATATTTTTGTAAGGAGAATATATACATGATTCACGCAACGCAAATTACCAATGTTTGCACCTGTGATTTTACTGATATTTGTGGCATTATTTATTAATGCAGAAAAAAGTATGTCTTAAATTACTTTGCACTTGGAATGGCTGCGATTACTGCTAAAAAAGAGGCATCACAGAAAGCAGAGAACGCATGATACAATGCAGAGGATTGTGTTAACCTGTAATAGTTTATTTGGAATTCCAAAGGGAATATCATATTCAAAAATATTTTTTGCCAAGCCATGTTATTTTTTATTTGCTGAAGTAAATAAAATAGGAGTCACTATAAGAATTCACACAATAGCAGACATTTCAAAAATTCTTGTAAACCTTTCTTTCCTCCAGTTCTATTCAGTGTAAAAAAAAGAGGCTTTGTTAGCTGGGATTACACACCCCGATGTCCTTGGTGCTGAACTCAAGATCAGCTTCGCTTATTTGCGACCCTGAACTAATTTGCTCTGCTCTTAGTAGATTGCATTGGTCATTACAGAAATCAGCCGTTGCGCCTGTGTTATTTAATTTGCATTTTATTAGTAAATAACCCTCAGATACTATCACTCCCATCGACACTTTTTTGTAATTGCGCTCTAACACTAATTTTCCCCTTATGTCTGTGACATTTTAGCTCAAAATACCCCACAGATCGTTTGTTATAGCATGTCCAAAATGCCCCTATTTGGGCGGGAGCAAAAAGTGCTGTTTTCATGGGTGTATTTTTAAATGCAAATGAACTGCTTTCGGTTAAAAATAGATCTGATTCCTCTGAATACAGCCTAAGACAATAGCATCTTTAGCCATATTAGTGCCACTACATGCTAACAAACAAATTTAGAAAAGCTTTTGGGGTTGGCACCACTGGTGTAGTGAACGGTGCTCCAACACATGGTGCAGACGCACTTCTTGCGACCCAAGTTTGAATCCCGGATCGAGGTCCTTTGACAATCCCATACCCCTCTTAACCCTATACTTTCCTGTCGTCTCCTTAGTTACCATCTATCCAATAAAGGCAAAAATGGCCCAAAAAATAACTACAAAAAAAGCTTTTGGGTAAAATTAATCAGTCAGTCGATGTTGGCGGAGCTTTGTTAGTGTGACATCATATTAACAAGAGAGTCAAAACAGCATGTCTAATGAGACTGCTTTGATTTAATGGGGATTTTAAAAGAAGTAGAGGGTGGGTTTTTTCATTGTAGGGTGGTTGTGTTCACAAACTACTAACACACATTTATGTCCAAACTAGGGCTGGGAAAAGATTAATCGTGATTAATCGCATACAAAATAAAAGTAATTTTTTGCATAATATATGTGTTTGTACTGTGTGTAATTATTGTGTATATTTAACCACACACACATACATATATTCATGTCAGATTTTTGTATTTATATATCATTTTTTTATTTATATATAATATAGAATATATAAAAATATTTATAAATATATATACACATGTAAATGTTTCTTAAATACATACATGAATGTGTGTATTTATATGTACATAATAATTACACACAGTACACACTCATATATTATGCCAAAAATTGCGATAAATCTTTTTCCCAGCCCTAGTCCAAACACCTTGTAAAAGTGGATTTTGCATAATATGGGTCCTTTAAGGACTAAAATAAATACTCTTAACATTTAGTTTTGTTTTTAATAACTAAACCTGGCCTTGGCCATTATTTTAGCGCTAGCATGCTGCCATGACATTAAAAAAGAAAAAGAAACATTTAACAGGTATTTAAGGGAAATATTTTTCTTTAAAAACAGATTTGTGCACTTTTTCATTCTAACCTTTAATGATTTATGTGTTATGTAATATTGTTTACATAACCATATTGTAATACAGTTTCTAGATTTTATTCCTACTTTATTATGAAGAAAAAAACTAAAAAACTGTGTTTGTGTGCTTCCAAACTATTGTAGAAATCAGGTAAAAAAATATATGTTAAAACTTGATAGCCTTGTAAAGTCTTTCTATTTTGGTTTCTCACAATGTCGTCTTGTCTTTGACAGATTAACCAGCAGATGTCTGGAGTGAACCTTAACGGTTCCGCTGCTCCGGTGGCGTTCGGCCCACCCGGTGCCACCATGGGCGGCTGGGTGGCACCGCCCTCCGGTCAGACCCTTAGTACCCAGCTCTGGAAGTAAATGGATGAGGGAAGGTGGATGAACGGGGGGCAAATCATCTCTCCATCTCTCCTCCAGCACCACCTGCACCCAGTTTTATTCATGTACTGTTTATTTCCCTTTTCTCTCCCATCATTACCGCTCTGGAGAGCATCAGCTCAACCTGACCTCTGTGTGTTGATCAAGTGAGCAGGAGCGTGGAGTTAAAGAGACTGGAAGCTTTGTCCGTCTTATTTGCATTTTTTTCTTCTATATATATAAATATATATATTTTTGGGGGGTTCAAAACACACACATATCAGCTATAAAAGCTGCTGGACCAATTATACAGGCTTCTCTAATAATATATCTCTACCAAATCAATAGTGATTAATAGTATTTAAATGACAGAGGTATGGCTATCATATTTGTGACCACCCCCTCTCTCTTTCCTAACTTCTGTGTCCCAGAACCCTGTAGCGGATATCGTATAGACCCATGTAATGTATGTATTCATGAGAAAACCCTCGCCCCCCAACCTATCACATCCGTGTAGCTCCACGACAAACTTCATTATTACTGTGATGTTTTAATGTGTGCGTTACAAAGAAGCACAGTGAGTGAAAAGCAAATAAACCTGGACGACTTTACATCTGTTACTGCTAACGGGGGCGGGGATATAGATTAAGGTGAAGCGGGGTTTGTTACAAGCAAAACATTTTAGCCAGTTTTGGAGAGTATGGAGTCAACAAAAGCGTGCAATTAAACACATGCGATCCAACGCTGTAGCAGAGCATTTTTCCGCTGAGACAGGTTCTCTCTGCTGTGCAATAATATAAACATCTTCATCTTGTCATCCAGGTTTATTTCTAATGTGTTTACATTTTCTGGTGCCTAGTACAGAGACAGAAATGTTATTTCGTGCATTAAACAGTGAATAGCCATGAACTATTGTGTGATCATTTTGTCTAATGACGCATTTATTGTAAAGTTATGTTCTCCCGATTTCACCCATCCTTTTTTTTTTGCTTTTAAAGAGGAATAAAGACAGTTGTAATCCAAATGTTCTGTTGCTGTAATGGTGTCTTGTGTGTGCTGTGATACACAGACTGCTTCAGACTTGTCTACTTTTTACCAGATTATTCTTTATTTCCAGGGAATTTTACTTTTCCTTAAAAGTCCTCTTTTATTCAAGATTTTCTTCATAGTGATAGTGTATCCTTCATAACCTCCCATCAGTAGTTAGGCTTTTAATGTGCAATGTTTATAAAACCAGTCCTTTTTATCTGGTTCAGTGATGGATATCTGCATCCATGCTTGGCTTTCCAGACTCCACTCCGGATGCATTGGGAATAGATAAGTTTTACATACAGATGTCTATTTTTCCATGGTTTATCCACCACCATGTAACAGGTAATCCAGTGTGTTGAGAATCTCCAGCAGATCAACAAACAAACCAGGAACATAGTTGTAACTCCAGAGCATTTGATTGGTTGAAGAACATTTCTTGTCCCCAGAGCAGGTATCCTATATTTCAGTTTTTGCAAATACCCACGGCCCTCCGGTCCATTCGACAATTCCTCTGACAGTGAGTTTAGTCCACTAGACCTCAATAAAAACAGAATCCTGTTGTCGCTTTGGTTCGTTGCCCAGGATGACCTTCTCAGTGCGTGTGTGCCACACCAGGACCTGAAAGAAACCATTGAAATCTTAAGTGCAGTGCCATCAAATATTTGAAGGAGGAACAGGCAGGTGCGCAGGAAACAAAATACACAAAAGTACAACACAACAGAGAAATAAGGTCATTTTCAGTCCGATATCACAAGGGAGCTATTTTATGGTCTGTTGGTGTGTGAAGGAGGCTGGATCGGGATCTCTGAGTCGCTCTTGCTTATAACATGTCTTAATTATATCCGGTTGAAACAATGCAGGGCACAAGTGCTGTTAAAATGACTGCAGCCAGGTGTGATGTGACGCATGGCACTGCAAATTGGGTTGTTTATCACAACAAGGGTATTTCTGCAAAACCAGAAGAGAGATTGGCCAACTACTTTTTATTTAGCAATATGAGTCATCTACCCACACACTTTAAAGTAAATTAGATAAATATTATCTTATTTTACACAAAACTTTGTGCTCCACAACTTATATACACTCACCTAAAGGATTATTAGGAACACCATACTAATACTCTGTTTGACTCCCTTTTGCCTTCAGAACTGCCTTAATTCTACATTGCATTGATTCAACAAGGTGTTGAAAGCATTCTTTAGAAATGTTGGCCCATATTGATAGGATACATCTTGCAGTTGATGGAGATTTGTGGGATGCACATCCAGGGCACGAAGCTCCCGTTCCACCACATCCCAAAGATGCTCTATTGGGTTGAGATCTGGTGTCTGTGGGGGCCATTTTAGTACAGTGAACTCATGGTCAAGTTCAAGAAACCAAATTGAAACGATTTGAGCTTTGTGACATGATGCATTATCCTGCTGGAAGTAGCCATCACAGGATGGGTACATGGTGGTCATAAAGGGATGGACATGGTCAGAAACAATGCTTAGGTAGGCTGTGGCATTTAAATGATGCCCAATTGGCACTAAGGGGCCTAAAGTGTGCCAAGAAAACATCCCCCAAACCATTACACCATTGCATTAATGAGAAATTAAACCGGTGTTCCTAATAATCCTTTAGGTGAATGCATTTTTTTATACATTTTTGATGATGCAGTTGTGGACCCACTGGCGGGTCAGCAGAGTTTAAGGGTTATATGTATCCCACTGGTATCGAGTTCTCCAAAATGTTTTGCCTTAATTTTAGTCTAAAGTTCTGGGATATAAACTGTTAACTTCCTGTGGTTGTTTCTGATTGTTTGTGGGTGGTTAAACTTCATTAGATGTTTAGTATGCAGCTTTAGAAACCACAGTGCTTCCTTATTTATTTTTTTAATAAGATGAGGTAATGCATAAGGAATTAGATTTATATGCTTCTCCTTTCGTACGAAATAAATCCTTTAATTTTTAATGCTGATAATATAATAGCTACAACTCCGCACGGGAATGTTGAAAGCATTGATATAACAGTCAGTGTGGAGGTGTGAAGCCAGCAGTCATTTGGGCTTTGGTAATTGTAAATGGAATCCAAGAAAAGGTTATTAAAATTTAAACACTTCATACTTTTTGGACTAATCTAAGAGCAATCTTTAGCTATGAATTTATGGGCATATGAGAGTTTATATAACATTCAAGGGCAGAGTTGCATTTTATTGCTTCTGTACAAATTATTTTAGCTTTTACCAATTTATTCGATGGGACAGGAAACTATAGGTGAGAAGGAAACTATTGTCACAGAGGACCTTCATTGATCTTGGGTTTACATTTTGATTTGGCTTTTATACGGTCTTAATGGTGTGAAGGTTTAATTAGGACAATATATATAATAGTTTCTCATTCTGTCTATATGTTTGCCCTCTCTTACCCAATCTTAACAAGATTCTCTAAATTCTCTTCTCTTTTTGACTTTCACCCTCTGTTTCTGTGTCGTCCTTGTCAAATTAATTCAGTCTGATTGCTCGGCACATGAACACATAAGCTGAACCCCCAATCTATCCCAGCCCGACCGCCTTTAATACTAAAGTGCATGCTAGGAGTTGGCCATATTAGCCTACCCGCAGGCTTGGCCACAGTCATCTGCAAGGGAGCCTCAAGAACTCTTCTATAAATGTGACCTTTCTTAAAAACCTCTCTGGCAGTGCTCCACTTTGGCCAGATGCCCTCTCATGCCTGCTTATGTTAAGATGATGAGGAAGAACTGACCAAAGGGTCAAGGTTAGGCTGGTTAGCATGTCCCCATGAGTCCCTGCTGTACTGCTAGAAAGAAATATGGACAAAAAACAGTCTCTAGCTGTCACTGGGGCAGTATACATTTTTTAAAGTACACATTTGCACCTAAGAGTTCATATTATACATTAAAGGGACATATTGGTACCAAATGTATACATATCTGTACCTACATGGTAAATATTTTTGACAATTTTATTACTGACCGCGTGTTAATTGCTTTTAAAACTTTAAACTTTCAAAGTTTTTTTTTAGTATTAGCTATTTTCATGAAACTATTTATTAGAAGAAAATATTAAACAATAGTAAATGGGTCATTCTACAGAAACGTCCACTTTTAGCATGGCAAGATGTCTTAAAATGTATTTCGTTTTTAACATGTAAACTAAGACCACATTATTAGATTACGCTTTGACTTTATAAGTACACATAAATGACAGCTTAATGATTTTTTATTTTTTGTGTGCATGTACTTCAAGACTGCATAGAACCTTTTTTTTGTCACTGGTGTTACCTTACTTCTTTAGCAATATTAAAAGGTTTTTATGAAGGTGTTAAAGCTTAGTTCTTAAGTGTAGCAGAATTCAATGAATGAAAAATGATCATCATGTCACATGTGAAAGATTTTATTTAATGTGAAAGAAAAAAAAACAGAGTAACACCTGTGACACAACAAATCACCATGGTGTTACTGATCTTCACTGCTGTTACCCATAAGGAAGGTAACACCACAGTAACACCAGTGACAATATTCATGAAAACTGCATTTTACAAAATTTCTGCTACAAAGTGTCAAACCACATGTTGTCAATCATTGTATATTCACTAAATTAAGTAGTTTAATCCATTTGTATTCTAGTTTTTTTGCCATTCCCAAACAATAAGGGAGGTCATCCCAATGACATAAACTAAAAGCTTCATATGAAATCATGAGATAAATGAGAAGATTTCTGATAACTGAAAAAAAACAGTGGACTTATATGGGTGTCTCTTCATAGATCTCCAGGAAATTGAAAGTCAAGTGATGTCATCAGTGTGATTTTGATTTAAAAATAAGAGCTTTTTTGTTAAACACCAGTGACACAACATTTTGTCTTTTGATGTAATTTACATAATATATTTGATAGTTATGGACACATTATTGTATTTTAAATGGAAGAAAACACTGTTTTTGAGCTCAAAATAAAGCATTTTCCCTCTGTACATGACTGTGGGGACGAGGACTTCTGTGGTGCTTGGAATTCTAATAAATTAATAAAAATCAAATATTGCTACATTGATGGCTCAAGAAGGTGTAATTGTTCAAATAACATATTGTTTCATTTTAAAATATAAAAAATTTTTAACCCTAAAGGGTGTTTCAAGTGTAATATTTCTTTAAAGGCTATAGGGACAGAAAAATTGATATTTCCATAGAATTAGCCAAATATTGTTTTACTAGCACCTGAGCAATTTCAACGTAATAAATGTGAATTTGCAATCAAATTTTGAAATATAAATTCTTGGAGAATATATTATAAACGTGGTCTATTTAGAGGGAAATATACATGTGTTATGGATGTGACAAAAAAAGGACACACGTTTTTGAGAGACAACATCCTTTGTAGGAATTCGGTGAGTTGAAATGCACAAATCAGAAGCCATAAAACACAAAAAAGTGACTCTTAAAAAAGCACTTAATTAAATATACATAATATAAATCTAAATATTTAAATATTTATTTTACTTAAATATTCATGATGAAACAAAGCTATCTATGTGACCATTTCAAAAGCTGCACTTACTATGAAAAATGCCTTAAAAACATATAACAGAGACCTTGCATGGATATTTAAACCACCAAATATAGACATCTGAGACTGAGATATCTGCATTGTTTAAACTTTAAACACGTAATGGCTTCGAAATGCATAAAAAGTGTACACAATTGGCAACGTCACAGCAGTATTTCCTACAGATTCAGAATTATTTCGTCATGACGTTTACGAGTCGGGTAATTGGCTAGTAAAAATATTCAGCGTTTCCATTAAGGTACTTCCAAGGGGGTCGTGCACCAGCTAAACAACTGCTATTGAGATTAATAGGAATGTAAACGTATTGTTTTTCTCCAGGTATTATAGACCTTGGAACACACCCATAACTATTGGCACAATTCTCTCCGCCTCCCTTTGTTTACTTCCGAAATGCTATCCGCATATAAGATGTGAAAGCTTAATTGGACCACAGCCACAAATATAAGTATATTAAACTCCCACTCTATCCAGAAGGCAACTCACACTTCTATGTAACTCTCAGTGCCTTTTCCTTTCAGTTTATTGGCACAGAATTGCACCGCGAGAATAAATCGAATTCTCTGAAGTGTGTTTACAGTCCGCATAACAGTTTCGCCTTAGCTCCTTGGACGGTGTTATAACTGTGTCCTGCTTTTGCTATGTTGGTGATTAGTGGAATTGTCATCCCTGCTAATAGTCACTATTAATAACCTAGTGCAGCTACCATTAGGGTAATTGGGTAATAACGATGATGGCAGTAGCCGTGATGTGCTGTATGTATAAGAACGCATTTTGGACTGAAAAGGTTTGAGTTCAGCAGCTGAGATATTAGGCCATGGCTGAAATGTAGGAGCTTTTAAAATCAGAAACTGGTCAAATAAGTAGAAATGTGTTTTTCAATTGCAAGCACTTCCTGCGCTATTTCTGTATCCACTATTGCACTACTGACACAGATCTAAGAATAGACAGAAGCAGAAAGAGACACGTTTTCACAATGCCCAAACTTATATTTTTAGCTGCATGTTGTTTCGACAAAGAGCTGTTATATAATAGAGGATAATTGGTATAAAATGATATATATTAATTTCTAAATAAATACAAATTACAGAATTAAACCTGCATATTGGTGATCTTTGTATAACACTTATATATTGCAAATGCAGTCTTCTCTACTGACCTGAGTACAGTTGTGTGCCTTTGGCTCCAGGTCCTCAACCTTGGTGATTTGTTTTAGAAAATCTGACTCCTGCATCCCTGGTTTGGCTCCTCTCCTCTTAAACAGGGCACGAGGGTTTGACAGGATGACCTGCAGGTTCACTGCAAAGCCTGCCAATGGTAAGAGATTCATATCTATGACACACTATCTTTCAAATAAAAAGGTTTCCCCTCACCGAAACACTGAGCTTGACATTAGGGCAGGACCCTTGAAAAGTACTCCTGTTATTCCTTTAAACATTAAACAGATATGTGTTGTACATTACTGATCACTAAAATGAAACATCTTAAAGGGATAGTTCACCAAAAATGAAAATTCTGTCATATAAACCTTTACTCTGTTTAATACAGAAGCAGATTTTTGATAAATTACGGTAACCACACAGTTGACGACACCCAATGACAATCATATGTTTGTCCTACTATGGAACTCAATGGGTCAACTGTGTGCTTACCATTCTTTATCAAAGTAGCTTCTCTCTCTCCTTTTTCTTACAATAACTATGAGCTTGACATGAAATAAGCATTACAATTTGTGTAAAATAAAAAAAATTACTTCTCATCATAAGCTTCTTTTATGTACACTAATAGTTTAAATGTCTGCAATGCTTCACAAATGTAATGGGACTCCATATTCATGGATGTCCCTGGTGCATTTTCTCATGGGAGCAAGATGAACCCGCAGCTGCATGTGGGTCAGAACGAATATTTCACCTTCTCGTTTCCATTTCTCAGTGCCAAAACATTTTCAAATATAACTATAGGGAATATAATCCTCTGTTGTAGGGCTTTTTATTCTATACAGGCTGTTTTTCTGGGGCGCCAGCATGCATTTCAGCTAAAGCCACCTGGGCTTTCCTCAAATCCGCAGAGGCGACCTCATGACAGTAATGTAATGTAGATTTGAGCTCTAGCTAACTGTGTCCTTGTGTAGTTACAGCATTTCTCCCCTTACATCGACACGCAAGGTTTATTAGCAGCTGAAAGTCAGCCAGCTTCCTTCTTTAGATCTATTTCTTTATTTAATGACTTTATTGCCTTTTGATGTCACTGTAAGAGTATTGGGGAATGATGTAAGGACTTATTTTCTGAGAGTCAGGGACATGGCTTTGATATCGGATGGGCTTTTGGTGTTGGACCACCAGTGCTCCAGGGATTGTCTGAATGTTCTGTTGAATGAGACATAAACAATGCACTCTGTGGCTACCGCCAGAGGTTCTATTAATCGTAAATGTATGGTAGTTACTGAATATAAAAAATGATAAACAGTTCCGATTGATATCATTTTGACATTAAAAAACACTAAACCCTATTGTGTCAGTTTTAGGAGCTTTAAAATGGTATACGTAACATCACCCCCCCCCCTCTCTCGTTCTCTGTGAGTGCGGGCGTGCGTGTCTGGAAGAGCGCTCTCAGCCAATGAGAAATCAGCAAGTATTAATGCGTCAGTAATGATGTTACACAATTAGTTGCCTTGCTACTTTCTTTTAAAAGTTTCTTTGCACATTAATAAAACATGAGTTTCATGAGAAATAATGAAAAAGACTTGATGTGCACTTGTAAGTCAGATTTTAAACCTTATTAACGTTTAGCCTTTTTTTTGAAGATCTAAATCTATTTCAATCTAGATTAAAAATATAAAATGTTTTGACGTGTAAAAAAGAAAATGATGTAGGTGCTAACCGGAAATAACACAGGGTATTTTGTAAGGTAACCTACGGAAACTGATAAGCCCCTTCAGCAACACATTTAGCAGATGCTTTTATCCAATGCGACTTTAGGGGCGGTTCACATTTTGAGTCTACTACCGCGCAGAAAACGCGGCCGCGTCGAAGAAGAAGTTGAAGTATTTTTTTCAACTGGCTGTGGCGCCTACGTGCCTGGAGAAAAGAGCGCGCGTCTACGTTGACGATTTTTGCACACGCGCGTTGCCGCAGTTACGCATCTGGACCGAACGTACTTCCGGTCTGTGCTTGTTTATCGGTCTGGCTACTTAAACTGACCTCTGGAACAAATACGTTGCGTGAAAAATGTTTCGGTTTCCAAAAACGAGGGGAGACATGTTGCTGTGCGGATTTTGCAGCCACGCAAGAATTCAAGTATGTGTATCTAACATTGTATAAGTTAATTTTACACAGTAACGTTAGATTAGTGGAATGGTTGATACTGTAGCTATGATTTGAACTACTAAGGTAATTAACTGGTTATTTATTTTGCTTGTTATCAGAAATAATCCTCTCTAGTGGGCCTCTGTTGTTACTGATTTAATGCAGAAGCCCACATTTTAGGAATTTAGCTTATTCACCATATCCTCCAGAGTTAGATAAGTCCATACATACCTTTTTTTTAATCTCTGTGCTTGCTGTAAATGTCTGACACAGCCCCCGCTAGCTTAGCTTAGCAAAAAGACTGGAAGTGAATGGCTCCAGCTAGCATACTGCTCCCAATAAGTGACAAAATAACACCAACATTTTCCTATTTATGTGTTGTGATTTGTATAGTCACAGGCACAGCATGTACAAATAACAATGTCATATGAGACACAGCTATCTTTAAACAGTATACATACTGGGAACTTTATTCTCAGAAGTCGAAGCACTGCTAGTTGGGCGGAGTGATTTGCTCGCAGCACCCGAGAAGCACCCTGGTGAGGAGCAGAGAGTTCGGTCAGAGTTGTGCTAATCCCTCCGCCCAAGTAGCAGTGCTTCGCCTTCGGAAAATATAGTTCCCAGTGTGTATACGGTTAAAAGATGGCTGTGTCTCAAAGGACCTTGTTATTTGTACACGCTGT
Organism: Paramisgurnus dabryanus; assembly: GCF_030506205.2. Taxonomy (NCBI): domain Eukaryota; kingdom Metazoa; phylum Chordata; class Actinopteri; order Cypriniformes; family Cobitidae; genus Paramisgurnus; species Paramisgurnus dabryanus. The sequence goes on from NC_133356.1 coordinate 15,766,279, forward strand.
GACTATATAAATACAAAAATATTCGCGTTATTTTGTCACTTATTGGGAGCAGTATGCTAGCTGGAGCCATTCACTTCCAGTCTTTGTGCTAAGCTAAGCTAGCGGGGGCTGCGTCAGACAGAGTTATAGCACGCACGGAGATGAGAAAGGTATGCTTGTACTTATCTAACTCTGGGGGATACAAGCTAAATTCCTAAAATGTGGGCGTGTTCCTTTAAGTTTGGTCCACGGTTTGTTTATGCTGTCGCTTCTGAAACCATCTCAAGTTATACATTTTTTATTAGTTTGTGTGTTCCCTGGGAATCAAACCCCTGACCTTCGCATGCCTATCATCGTATACTGAGCTAAAGGGACTTTTATGCATCCCTGCCACTTAGTTGGTATACCTTCTTCATATTTATTAAATGTTTTGACTCTTTTAGTGGTGAGAGCCTCTTACCACTGAAAAACTCTCTATTTTACCACATATACTGTAAATCCATTCTTCTGCAAATTTTAAAGACTTCATATTATGTCTGGGCCCTCTCAAACTGTGGAAAGGTTAGTATGACTCTCCACACACATTAATCACTGAGTACGGCACAAATAAAGCTTTTGTTTCGGTTATTAAAATAAATATAATTTTCACCCCCTCTCCGCCTAATGCTCAAAACAGAGCTATTGTGTTTTAAAAAGGATTCGATGTTAAGACAAGCACTTGAGCTCCTCTTCAGGTAAAGAGCTGCGCTTGAAAGCAATGAGAGGCGGTTCAGGACCTTCTCTCCACTATTGTGTTTGCTCTCAGAAGAAGACGTACCACAGGAATACTAAATATCCTCATTGTTCTCGGCTTTTGTTCAGAGTGAAGCGTAGTGGAGCGGGCAGATTTATGAACCTTAAACAGCTTGTAGGGTTGCCGGTTTAGTCTAGGGCAGAGATGAGAGAAAGCGAGCGTATTTTGTGTGGAGGGTTTGTAAAAGATGTTCTCAATGTCATTTAAGGCTTAACAATGAATACATTATCACTGATGATGATATTATGGGTGAGTGAACAAGTGAGATGAACGCAAGCTATGGAAGAGAAGCAATGGCCTTTTAGAATAGAGAAAAGGAATAGATATTAGATGAGAGTAAGATGATATCACCTCTTGTTATTAGAGTTTCATGAAGAGCGAAACATTCAGAAGCAGGCCTAGAGTCTGGGGAATAAGGGATGCTTCAACTAACTGCTCCTCTCCAGCGTTATATTCATTCCCCCGAGCTGGATACGAGCCCTGCCTTTCTCCATTAGGATATTTCCGACCTGTCAGCATGTTCTCACCCCACCCTCTTTAATGCATTGCCTGAGAGCTCACGTTTGCTAAAATGCACAACAAAATTGCTGAATTTAACTTTGGCAAAGGTAGTTTTTTACCAATTATAGGGAGCACAGTGCGGTTGGTGCCCGACACCTTATTTTTTCTATAATTATAGGGTTTTTCTTTCCCTGACAGTTATTATTTTAGGTATACTTTTCCTATTACAACATTATATGCATGGACAAGTATAAGTTATCATAGGATCATTTTTAGCCTACATTTCTGAGTTACGGGATGTGTTTAGGGTCTGTTTGACCACAATAAATAATTTTGCAATACCTTGTGGTGATAAAAGTGCCAGATTTACATGCTTTTAAAACGTTTTCCAGTTGAGAAAAGTGTCAGCATAAGCAAACTGCAAAAAATGTGCTTATTGGAGCAGGCAGGCTGCTGCCCACATTGTTGATGTTATGATTATCCACAATACATGATGTCATGTGTGCAAAATTTCCTCTAGATTCAGAAGAAGATGGACTGAGCTGTGGGTGAGGGGAGTTTGATATCTTAATAACATTAGATAAAAGCGAGAAACCTTGTGGTGTAACTTGATGACATAATGTTCCAGCTAATGTTCTGCCTCTCCAATACCTTCAAGACATTTACAGTAATGCTGGTAATGTAATGGTTTTGAACTTTAAAAATGTCGTCATCAGTTCAGTTAATAAAGGTCATCTAGTACAGGTTCCTGTATCTCATGGTAAAGCGCAGTGTTTGCAATGAAAACGGCCGGCAGCAGATTCCCAGGCATCACACATACAGATAAAAATAAAATATATACCTTCAGTGCACTGTAAACAGTTTTGTATAAATGCGTCTGCCAAATGATTAAATATAAATGGAAGGTTTCAGTCAAAGCATAAAGTGAAAAGAGCTGATGGTTGTGTTCAATTTGCATTTATCAATTCAATGCATTTAGCAGAACTAATAATACTGTGTAATAAGTGCCATTATAAAGATATGACGTCACAATGAAACTGAAGTCGCGATTGTCTTATATTCCCCTTCGTGACATATATCCGAGTGAAAAGGCTTCTAAAATAAGAATAAAAGCTAGGGTGGGACTTAAATTCATGACTGGATTATTGGAAGATGGGTGATGTTGCTAATCGCTGCATTTTTTTCCCTGGCCCCGCCCTCGTGCTGTTCCTTGTGACCAGAAGTAAAGAGAGAATAGGCTTGTTCGACTTCATGCGGCGCCGCAAGAATTGACAACCTGATAATGTTAAAGTACTGCGAGAGCGATTCGCGAAATCAAACGGAGGAACTTTGACGTCATCTTGCTGTCGGTTCTTGTGGCACCTCATGAAGTCGAACAAGCCTATCGTTTCGAGAAGGGGATGAAATAAGCGTTTTTGATTAAAGATTAAAGGTCACGCTCTTTCTGATCACATTTTTTAAACCCTAGTAAGTGTGTAATGTTGCTATAATAGCATAAATAATACCTGTCAAAAATGATAAAGCTCAAATTTCACTGCAAGGCAATATATTTTCTTTAACAGAATTCGCCTTTCAAAGCCTACAGCGAACGTCCGGTTTGGACTACAGCCCTCTACTTCCTGCTTTAATGACGTCAGTAAAAAAAAGGTTTTTGACTAAACTCCGCCCACAGGGATATGTCAGTCGCCAGCTAAGCTAACGGCAAGCTAAGCTGCTATCGAATCACAACACACTAAACAAGCTACACAATCAGAACTCGATACATATTTCTTCACTTCATAGAATAAGGAAGACATCAGCCCTTTTGAGGACAGTGAAAAATATCACGTTTTTTTTCACGTGAAACTTGAACACGTTATATTGCGCACTGTAAACACAATCAAAGCTTCAAAAACACAGAAAGAACGGGACCTTTAAGAGGGCACCTGAATTTTTTAAAAATAATAAAACTCACAGATTAGTCATTTGTATACCAGAATATAAAAAAAATTAATTTCAATTTCATTATGACTTTGACCTCAATAATCAACACTGTGCTTCTCCCTATATTTATAAAAATAGTGGCAACGTTTGATCAAAAGATCTTCATCAGGAAATGAAAGACCATTAATAGACGGAAATCAAAGATATCTTAGTGGCATCTTACCTGCCATATCAATTGCAAATGGTCTGTCAGCCCTCCATCCAGTGTACCAACCAACCACTTTTCCGTTCTCCACCAGGGGTCGCTCATACCTCCGGCCTCCAACGAGCCCTACTGGCCACACTGACACTCTTCTGGTTGACCTCATCTGTATGGCAGCAGATATAGACACGTGACGTGTTACAGTACAATTAATGCAAGGTTTGCCTCAACTGTTGGGTTAAAAATAGTAAACTAAAAGTGTATAGTATAGTAAAGCTATTCAAATCATGAGTCCTGGATCATTTTCAGTATAAATAAATCCATCCACCTGCAATCTGCTGGAGACGGCACACATTGCTCTCGTGTTTCATAAACACCATCACATCTGAATGAACCATCAACAACACAGAAACTGTCAAATAAGAAATAAAAACGATTCATCTCTCGAACAAGTACTGCTGGGTAATTTCTCTAACAAATGGTCAGAAAGCCTTTGAAAGTTTAATGGTTGTGCTATTTATGTGAGTGCTGCATGCAGCAGCATGACGTGTGTGTGTGTGTGTGTGTGTGTGTGTGTGTGTGTGGCTGGCGGCCGTAAGTGTTGGACAAGCTTTGAAGCCATGATTTTCCCCCTTTAGCTGTGTGTTTCTTATGCCTATCTACCTTCTTCTCTCCTCAAGGAACGGGGATTTTTTAAAAGCCCTGTCTACATAATTGTGCTCTTGAATGAGACAGCTCAAAGGCAAATTCAAAGAGGATGTCATCTGCAGGTGCTGACTGACAACACGCCGGAGTTGACAACAAAAGCAACAGGCAAAGCCATCGAATGCAATGTCATATACACTGATCATGTGATTGGTCGAAACGGCAACCACATGATTAAACAGGTAAGCTATAGTCTTTTCTTGCCACATTATGTATGTAACCTTGCAGGCTTTCGAGCGCATAGTAAAAAACAGAGACATTTGTGCCGACCCCCACAGCTCCAGATAGAGACAGGCAACAAAAACATGGTCATCTAGTCTAATCTAACTGTAGGTATCTGTGTCTGGTGGTCTTTATGATCCACACATTTTCCTGCAGCGACTGGGGATAAAAAAAATCTAACCCATGCATTTGTAGTAGAGGAGCGTGTTTAGTATCTTTAGGCGGCAAAATCACTTTCGATGACAAAATGGATCTAATAAGGCAGTAAATTTATGGTGTAAGATAAGTTATTTCAGATCAATAATGCCACTTCTCATTATAGTATAGCACAGTGCCTGCTATCTGTGTATGTGTGGATTCGGCAGCCATAGAAACGTTCATGACTTACGACCTAAATGTGCACACAATTTGTTCCTTTTGTCCAGACTGGGATCAGCGTAGCATTGAAATATTTTTATCTGGTTGTTATAAGTGCATGTACTTGTGCTTTGGTGTTAGTTAGGAGACCATTCCCATGTTAGCTGTTTCATAAGGAATAATGTACAGCCGGCTGATAGTTATTGCAGAAGAAATCCCAGCGTTAGTTTAACATTCAAACATGCATTGGTATATTATTCATTTGTAAATATAACCTCATATACGTTATTAATTATGCATATTTATGTTAATATGTACACGGATGAGGCTGTTAGTTTGTTAGTTTCAGACTCTGGGAATAACAAACTTTGGAATGTTGCCACTGGCCAATCAGAATCTAGCATTTCAGTGCACGGTGTAATAACGTTAATTAACTTATTCATTAAACGCGTGTATTGCTAATGGATAAAACTGCACTGCCTCACCTATTTTATGTCTCTCATTATCAGTGGAACTCAAGCATCAATACTCAAACATCTTTAGACAAAGCTGGTTTGATTCCTGCCTTCACCGCCAATCATTCAGGTCAGGTTCGACACTAGTCGAACAGGGTGGATTGGTAAAACACTATGTTTCTTCGTATAAAAATACCTTCTGTGATTTTCAAGCAATTACCGTCTAATTTTTAATTGTTGTAGCAGCAGTGGGAATGCATTTAGAAGATGTAAATTGTTGGCAAGGGTTTAAGCGTGCTGAGTGCCATTGTGCTGTTGCTATTACATCAGTATACGCACTTGAATTCATATTGTGAATAAGATTACAGCACTGGTAAGTCAAGCCTTTTTGGGAGAATTTTCTACTAGAGCTCAATTGGTAAAGTATTGCATTAGCAGCGCAAAAGATTGTGGGTTTGACTCCTAGCGAACACACATATTGCACTGAGGACATAAAAATAGCTTTGGATAAAAGCATCTTGCAAATGCATAAATCTTAATGTATTTTCTGGGTGTCTGCTTTAATGTGTCATTAATATTTGTCATTATCAAACATTGGTAGAGTAGTAAAATGATATTAGTGAGCTTTCAGTGTTGAGCCGTGTAATGTGTTTGTATTCATAGGGCAGAGGTGATCAGCACTCTGATGGTGCTCTACCCCTCAGGGTCTATTTCATGTTCATGCACACGTCCAGCTGTGTTCTTGAGAAATGTAGCGAGTAAGACGGAAGGAGGGGAGATGCACAAAGCAAGCATTGAGGAAATAAGGAAAGGAGTAAGAGAGCTGAGGAAACAAGGGCGGGCGGCTCAGTTTAGACACGACAAACTAAAGGCTAGATTAATCAATAAGATAAATGAGACGATGAGATTATTTTGAGGATTTCTGTGTTACTGCATATATAGTTGTCTGATGTCTGCTCCAATATGCATCTTATTCTGGCCAAGGAAGAGTCATGTTTGACTGAGATCTAAATTGACTAACCCTAGTTTTTGTTTTCATGCGCCAGTTAGGGACAAATGCTATACAGAAAACATCTATATAGCTGCTTATCTTTATCTTGTCACAGCACCCTTAAATGGGACATCTGCTGTCCCCTTCACATCAGTCGAAATGTATGTTGTACGGTACCTTATCTAGGTTACATATTGAGGTTGTACGTTATAAGGAGTAGGCTATTAAAGGTCACAGTGCAGGGCACTGCCCCGGTGACTAGCCAAAAGTACATATTTTGCACAATTTAGAAAACTAAGTGAATCAAAGCCAACTGCCAACTAAGTGTCTCTCATCACCTCAACCTGTTATCTGTTTTGTCTGTCCTCTGCAGACCAGCGTTTAAATAGACACATTCTCATTTCCCAGCTGTCAGGTCACTCTGTCGTTTCTCTATGATTTCCACTGCTTTAAACTGGGTTAATTCACTCTGCTTGGATACACAGTGTGATGGGTCGCCTTCATTTAAGTGCAGGAAGCACGGTGTATTTAGAATGTCATGAGAAATAGATTGCACACAACATGAACGTTAGATTCACTCTAGAGCAATTCATTGCACTATTCATATTAATTATACAGTTGTGGAAAAAAATATTGGCACCCTTGGTAAATATAAGCAAAGAAAGCTGTGAAAATAAATCTACAATGTTTCTCCGTTTGAGATTTGATAAAAAAAATCACAAAAATACAATGTTTTATTGAAGTAAAACAATTGAAATTGGGCGGGGGTGGGTAACAGAAATGTTTTTTTCTAATAGACACTGGTCACAATTATTGGCACCCCTAGAAATGTTTATTAGTAAAAAGTCTCTGAAGTATATTCCCATTGATATTAACATTTTTAGCACACCAAGGTTACCAGAAACATGATGTTGTCCAGTCATGACTTCCTGTTTCATAGGGGAAGAAATATACAAAGCCCAAATCCTCTTATTCATTTATCACAATGGGTAAACCCAAAGGCTATAGTTCTGATGTGCAGCAAAAGATTGTTGACCTACACAAAGTAGAAACTGGCTTAAAGGAAATAGTTACTTAAAACTATAAAAATCTCCCCAATGAAGACGTTTAATAAAACGTTTAAAATCTGCCTGAAAGAGGACGTGTGTTTATATTGTCTTAAGGAGAATAATTTGAGTGGACAAAGACTCTCCAAGCATCACAGATGGGGAACTTCAGAAATCAATTGAATCTTGGAGACAGAAAGCTTAAAAAAATAAAGTAAATTGCACCACCATTACCACAAGCTGTTTGGGAGCTGTTAACAAATCCTCTGCTCTCATGCTAAAAAAACCCTCCAGCATATTTATTTGCCGTACTGGAACTAAACATGACTTGATTCTGTGGCCATATGAAACAAAAGAGTTTATTGGCAGCAGGAACACAAGATAGCTTTGGTTCACATAAGGATTAATACGTGCTCCATGTCTATAGGTCCAATACCTCCAAATCATTATTGCTGTGAACCTACTTTTATACCAGAGGTCCTGGACATCTTATTCAGATACATGGAATTATGAATTATTTCAAAAACCAACATAATGTTGCTCTGCTAGAAATTATGATGGTTTGTTCTTCCATCAAGAAATTGGTTCAAAACAAACATCAAAATCAACAAAAAATGGGTCACTATCACTATAAGCTGACCTGACCTGAACCATACATAAAATGACTAGAGTGAACTGAAGAGGAAAGACCACCAACATTTAAAGGGTCTGGAGAAATTCTGTGTGGAGGAATAATCTAAGATCACTTGCCATGGATTCTTTAACCTCATTGGACATGATAAAAGAAGACTCAAAGCTGTTATGAGATATAAATGGGAGTTAAATGAAGTGGGGCTAATAATTGATGTGGTCAATTTGAAAAAAAAAAATGATGTGATTACCATGTTGCTTTTAAATATTTTTATCAATGAAACATTGGATTTTTGTGAATTGTTTTTTAAATGAAAGCTCAAAAGGAGAAACATAGATTTATTTTCACAGCTTTCTTTGCTCATATTTACCAAGGGTGCCAATATTTTTGCCTAAAACTGTATATTGATTTATACTTAAGTAAATAACAACAACAACAAAAATTGAGGTTAATTGCCCCAATTCTTAAATGCAGAGCAGTTTAAAAGCATTTACTTTTTATCAAGCATAATTTTGGAAGGCAAACATTTGGTTAAGAACTGGTAGCCATGATTTTAGGGATATATATCATATACGGTGTGTGTGTGTAACCAAATGTTTGCTGTCCAAAATGATTTTTTGATAGACAGTAAATGCTTTTGAACTGTTCTGCATAAGAGTAGCACTTGTATACTGTATAAAAAATATTTAAAAAAACATTGTAAACATTTTTTCATCTAAGGTTTCTCTTGCCATTCTGTCTATTGACATCTTCACACATTACTGATATTTTTGTCCATTCCTTTTGCACATTCTTACCTCATTATACCACCTGCTGTATTAAATGCACTTGCATGTAGTCATTTGCATTGAGCTAGGTACACATATTGTACTCTCCACAGACAGCAATGCTGAATCTAATATAATCTATTGTAATTATTGGACCTGCTTTCCACAACATACACGTCATTGCTATTGTAACAAAATGTATGTTGCCTTTATAAATATTATCCATGATTTTTGTAGTAACCATGTTTTTTTTTGCATATTGATTATCATTTACTACATTATAACCATTGTTATTTTGTGGTGACCATAGTTTAACTAGTAACCATGATTTTAGGGGTAATATCTTATACACGGTATAACCAAATGTTTGCCTATATAGCCTATATATATAGCATTGTACAATTGACTGCAGTTTACAATAGTAAATACGAAAGTACTCTACTATTTTAACTGTTGTAATACTATTTTTCAAGTGTAGTTGCTTGAAGAAGTGTTATTTACCTCTTCAAATAACTCAAGGCTGTAAGTGTTATCATCATCGGCGAAGAAAACAACTCCTTTATCTTTAGAGATGCGATGTCCTCTGAGCCAGCCGAGCGCTGCGTTTCTCTGCTCGGTAGCCCGGGGCATCCCCGTCCGCTTGAATCTGCGCGGGGTGAACACGTTCAGATGGGTGTACCGCAACCCGGAGCGGGCGAGAAACCGCGACACGAGCTCCGTTCGAGAGTTTGCGTCCTCCACTACGATCCAGTGAAACTGCGGGACCTGGCGAAAAGTATTGGCCAGCCGGGTGAGCTCCGCTTTCTGCACTGCTCTGCTGTAAGTGGGAGTGATGGCATAGATGACCGGGAGTGATGTGCCGTTACTCCCGCCCCGGCTGCTGCTGATGCTGATGCTGCTGCTGGTTCGAGTCGCTCGGACGTCTTGCCGCTGCTGAGCATTTCCCAGCCGTGATAAATAGAAGCTGGCCGTGTTCCGAACCGACGATCTTTTAGTGTCGATGTCGATCACTATGATCACGATCAAAATCCACGGAAGCAGGATGAAAAAGCGAGTGTAGAAGATGGATTTCATTGTGGCCAAAGAGCAGTCTAGCAATTTATTAACCCACATTCACAGACTGTCGCACATCATGTGCTGTTGGTGAGGATTACTTTAAAACGCATTTACCCAAGCAAACTTCTTTAAAAACAGATCCTGGGTTGTTGTTAACCAGGCTCTGCAGTCCTCGCAGTCCGTGCGCGTTTAAACTTCCCATTCCCGTGCCGATCCTAAATGCGCTGTTGCGATCCCATCCCGTCCTGCGCTCGTTTCCGATGGATGATGCCGCGTCCTCAACCGATCAGCACTTAAACAAATACCAAAAAATAACAACAGGTCATTGTTTTCGTTACGTTCAAAGCCTTGTGAGGTGTAGGTACTCGAAATAAACTGCTGTATATCGATATGATGTGACTGAGCTGATGGTCTGACAGATGAAGAAGACGCGGAGACTTCAAACTGAGATCCCCCCCTTCCCGCTTGCGCACTGGCGAACATAGAAGAGAGGGATGATATCCACACTGACATTTCACTTGTTCATTACATTTACTTTAAAACAAATGGGATTAACTCTCAGACTAACACCACGTGTTTGTTCCCAAGGGTCTAGATGAAGATTAGCCTATATTGTCAAACGCATAATACCAAGCTAAACCTAAAAAGTGCGGCATTTAAATCGTTTTTTAAATGATATGCGTACATTTTTTTATTTAACAATTGTAAGTTATTGATTTTTGTTAAAGGAGCATTTCACCCATAGAAACATTAATCTTTATTGAAAGTGTGTCATATTTGTAAACGAAATGTAAAATACATTTAGAATTTGGTGCCTATCTGACCGAGAAAAGGGGTGTTTGTAGTGTCACCACCTCAACAAAGACTTCCTTCTTTTAATGATGCAAACTGATGATTTTTACATCATTGAAAGAAGGAAGTGCAACACTGAAATCTGTATTTCTCCTGTCTCAGCGGCAACTGAGGAAATGATGCATGACCATTCAAAAACATGATTGGGGTTCTAACTATACAAAGCTTAATGCAAATGGGTGAAGTGTTCCTTTAAAGATGGAGGGTAGCCTATAAAATTTTTGCACGACTTTCTAAAATGCCTGATTCTGATTAGTCTGTTGTGACAATCCGCTAGTTTTCTCATCCGGGTATTACTAAAAATGGCGGGACTACTTTTGATTGATGTATCTCACAGGTCTCTTTTCTAAAGACAGCTTCAATTTCTTAAAATTAAAATATTTCAAATGAATATTTTGTGTCCAAATATTAAATGTAGCAGGTGGCCATGTAATAAGCAGATAATGTGGTTATTAGTGCAACTTAAAATGTTGCATCATTTGTTAGTAAGCTTGACTCTGTGTACAAATTTCCTTTAAAATTCATTCTCATTTGAAAAAAAAAACAAGATAAAATCAACACTACATTTTCAAAGAACAGTCTGCATTGTAATCAAAATGGCTGACATTTTAATTGGCCTGCAGGCTTATATGTTCATTTCAATGCTGGTTGTGTCTGTTTGACTGTCTTGTGTCTCTATTCACAGTATGCTGACAGCTACGGTACGGATTGTGACATCCCGCCTTGTCCTCTCTTTTCCCTGAAGTGCCACCCTTGCCAAGCGCAGACAATGTCAATCACAGAAAATAGAAGGCACTGCCACCGACTGCTGTCTTATTGTGGTGACTCTTTTGTTGCAGATGACTAAAATCTGACAGGTAAAACTGACTATTGTGATTTTCCTTTGATCTTGAATAGAAAACCAAATGGTTATGGACTGTTTATTCAAAAACTAGCTTCACATTTAATTGAACTGATCCGAAGGGAACTGTTCTGTTATTTGTGCAAGTGGAGAAAATAAGATGTGGTGGAATAATGAGGATTTATGCTGTTCAAATGGACTCTTTCAGAAAGAAAGTGATGGTTGTATAAAACATGCATTTTTTCAGTGTAATTCCGTGATTCTTCCATCTTCCTTTATTCCGATGATGCTATGCAGTAGGGAATGGACTAGACTGTTTAATGGCTTTCAGTGAGGGGGAGGAGGCAAAGAAAAGCAGTTATTGATGGAGAAATATCCTTTCAATACTCATACCTGCTGTTCAGCCCACAGAATGCAATAATAACCAATTAAAGCAGTGCCCCTTGAAAATAGATCAGAGCGCAACTAGATTAAACGATAATTTAGGTCTCAATTCAATAAGACTGAGGCAAAGCAATTTGGATCCACACTATAAACAGGAAATATAGAATACATTTGTCAACACCATTTGCATAGAAATTACTTTTCATTGCTTTCCATTATTGTGTGAATTTGGCTCGAGCAGATACATTTTCTCAACATAAATCAATGGAATCAATTGGTCTGTATCTAACGCAGGTCTTTGTTTTAAAAGCTACGGAAACAAGTTGCAGTTTGACTTATAATGATGTTAAACAAAAAAATCGAAGCACTCAAATAGTTATATTTGTTCCGAGTCTAATGCAATTCTTGAAAAGTGTAACTCGAAAAGGTTTTTTAACATGATAACGGTTTATGTAAAATAAATTTTATTGTTTACAAACCATTATAGTGTTGCAGTTAAATGGGATTTTTAGCAGTAAAGCAAAATTTGCTTTATATCCAATTCAACTATCTCTTAAAAACACCAACGGTCTTAGTGAGAATTGCAGGGTTGGTTCATTTCAGGAACAACATTAGATGTTGCAAGGCTAATGGCAATTCGTACGTATTTTATTTTGTTATTTGTTTAATGATAATCGTACGTTTTTGCACAATTAACTTAGTACTAATTCATACGATTTAGCCAACTCGTAAAATATGTAAAAATTCTCATGAGATCAGGCTGGACATGTTCTCATCATGCAACTTCTGTAGATCTCTAAATGGTAATTCGTACGTATTTTACGAGGTGGCTAATTCATAGCAATTTGTACGACCACATTCGTAAATTTTTTAACGATTTGCTTTGACCCCTGTGACAATGGGGTTAGGGAGGGAGTTTGGGGTGGGCTTTCGTTATTATTATTAATTTTTTATAATAATCGTACGTTTTTGCACGATTAACTTTGTACCAATTCATACGAATTAGCCAACTCGTACAATATGTACGAATTCTCGTGAGATCAGACTGGATGTGTGCTCATCATGCAACTACTGTAGATCTCTAAATGGCAATTCGTACGTATTTTACGAGGTGGCTAATTCATAGTAATTTGTAGGTCCACATTCGTACAAATTTTTAATGATTTGCCTTGACGCCTGTGACAATGGGGTTAGGGGCGGAGTTAGGTGTGGGCTTTCGTTATTATTGTATATTTTTAATAATAATCATACGTTTTTACACAATTATCTTTGTACTAATTCATACGAATTAGCCAACTCGTAAAATATGTATGAATTCTCATGAGATCAGGCTGGATATGTGCTCATCATGCAACTACTGTAGATCTCTAAATGACAATTCGTACGTATTTTAGGAGGTGGCTAATCCGATTAATTTGTACAACCACATTCGTACAAATTGGGTTAGGGGCGGAGTAAGGGTTGGGCTTTCGTTATTGTTTTTTTATAATCATACGTTTTTGCACGATTAACTTCGTACTAATTCATACGAATTAGCCAACTCGTAAAATATGTACGAATTCTCTTGAGATCAGGCTGGATATGTGCTGGTCATGCAACTACAGTAGTTCTCTAAATGACGGTTTGTCAAACTTTGCAAGTTCTTTCTTTTCAAGGATATCTGAGACAACACTTAGTGTACCAAGCATGCAATCAATCGTTTGCAATTTTTTTTAATGCAGTCTTTAAGATTTCACAAACACCTGCGTTTTAGTTAACTATGCGAGCAGAGGGAACCCTCCACTTCTTTAACTCCAAAATAAGTGCACTGCCCTAGGACAGCGATATGTGTTGTAATAACCTTGAAACCATACTCCAGAATATCTGCTCTAGGTTTGATTTACATAACAAAAGATATCTCTGAGAGTTCAATCTCAAGTAAATATAGAGCCAAAGTGCTAATGTGCCATTCCACCAACCACATTATGGCTACATTAGTAGATTATGACACTCCTTCATCCGAGCCTACATCAAAGGTATAAGCCTCCGGATCAACACATATTAGCACCTGTGATACCAAATAGCACACTGTGACTTGCTTCAGCAATTACCTGCTACTGTGGCTCCTCCGAGATGCTAAGCTTAGTTGTGTTTGTTAGCCCACACAGAATATTAATTGTCTCCTGGAACTAGCAGGGCAGATTGGTGATTTAATGATACGCAGCCTGTGAGACCCTCAGACCATCACACTGATGGCCATATAGCGTTTTCCTTAATCACTGCTCTCTATATTCAGACTGTGAAACATGCATGCAGTAAAAGGTCATTTAGGTTTTTAATTAATTCATGAGGAAATGATCTATTTGATATATGCTGAGATTCTAGAGTAGAATGGATGGATTAAGAGTGTTTACTAACCTGCAGCATCTTATGGACGGCTGATTTGGATCGATTCAGGCCTTGATCTTTACACAAGATGATTTTAAATGTGTATTGTGTATACTGGCCGGACTACACTGGAAAATCCTTGTTGCACTTCAATTTTAACAACAACTTAACTTAAACAAGTAATTTTAACTTTCTTTACTACTGAGAAGTTGGTATGGATTAAAAAAAACATTGAATAGGCTTAAAAATTATTACAACTTTATTTTTATATTTTATAACAACTTCTAATTATTCAAAAACATTTACATTTAAGAAATTTTAATTTTGTTTAAAAAAAATTATTCATTTAAGTTGTTTAAACTTAAACATTTAAAGGAAAACACCACTGTTTTTAAATATTTTATTATGTACTTACCTCAACTTTTTTATTAATACATACCTATCTTTTTTAATGTGTGCACTTAATCTTTTACAGTGCGTCGTGAATGTGTTAGCATTTAGCCTAGCCCCATTCATTCCTTAGGATCCAAACACGAAAGGATTTAGAAGCCACCAAACACTTCCATGTTTTCCCTATTTAAAGACTGTTACATGAGTAGTTACATGAGTAAGTATGGTGACACAAAATAAAACGTGGCGATTTTTTTTAACCAGATAAAATGAGAACTATATTGTATGGCGGAAGAGCACTTAGTTTGCAGCAGTTCAATCTCGGCGTGCAGAAACATCATTACTCCTGACTACTCCCCCTCTCGCTCAAACTTCCGTCAATATTACTGCGCCTGATGTCGAAGTGCTTCAATCTAAATGCTCTTTCACCCAAAAAAACATGGAATTGTTTGGTGGCTTCTTAATTCAGCCGTGTTTGGATCCTAAGAAATGAATGGGGCTAGGCTAAGTGCTAACACATTCATGAAGCACTGTACAAAGATTAAAAGTATTGCGGAGGATTTTCTTTTTCCGGGTGGATCATCAAGACTATTGCTCCTCCTAGTTGTCAATCAGGAGTGTTGCACAATTGCATTTTTTTTTAAAAGTGGAAAAGGCGATTCTTTTCTAAAATTCGTGAAAATCCTTCGCTACACCTTTAAGTGCACGCATTGAATAAAGATAGGTATGTATTCAATCATCTAAGTTGAGGGAAGAATATAGTAAAATATTGAAAAACTGTGGTGTTTTCCTTTAAGTGCAACAAGGAATTTTTACAATGTAGTCTCCCATAGCCAAACCATCAGACTGACGGCAGAAGGTCTGAAAACCACCAAAGTGGCATCCAATCATGTTTCGTTTTGTGCTGTGTCATATTTAGAAAAGTGGAAATGATGTGTACTTTAACAAATTACTTCAATTGGTAACATTTAAAAAAATATGTTTGTCAACTTAAATTTTCACTTAAAGGAGCATTTCACCCGTAGAAACATTAATCTTTATTGAAAGTGTGTCACATTTGTATTTGTTATAAAAAAATTAATATTTTTTTAGGTATTACAGATTATTTTAAGTTAATCCAAATTTCACTTTTTACAGTGTGCATAAGACTCACTTTTAAGAATCCAGCATTTAGTCTTGATGAATTCTCATAATAACTAATGCAAACACGACAGCCTTCTCTCAATCAGACAGCTGTTTTGTTTCCAGGCGTACGGTTAAAGAACGTGATGCGCACGTTTCCCAGAAATCCTGAAAAATTCCACCCATCAGAGAACGACTGCTGAGGTGTTTCCAATTAAGCCAACAGTTCGTGGGTGTGACGTCTGAGGCTGAGACTAAACTGCTCTCACACACATCAAAACAGAGAAGAGAATCATTATGAAAGTATAGCAAATATTACCATCTTAGTATCAAAACCATTGCATCCATCAGATATCTTAATATAGCTTTAAAGGGTTGACGCATGTGTGAGGTGCATGTTGATGTGACGGAGAAGTGAAAGAGAAATTGTAGATGTGACTACTGAAAATTCTTTTTAAATTTGTCTGCTCCTACCTACACAAATCTTGAAAGATGCAGAATAGAAAATGGCGTTTTGATAGAGTGCTCCAGTAAACTCAAGAAATCACCCATGTTCGCAATCGCATCTGGCACAGAGAACTTGACAGGGCCGTCTAACATCACAATTAATTGGTCTCATCCCGCAACAATCTAATTTGTTACCGTGACACGAAGCCGTTAACAATAAAGAGCAGTGACAGGGTGATCAATTAAGCTTGTCTTTCTCTGGACTGTTCTGTACTCTTTGGAAACTCTCTTGATTTGGTTTGTTTAGTTCCACTGGGAACTGAACTCTATGTGTACCAGCAGACCCCACAGTGTTGTTTCCACTTGCATACTGGATGGATTTTCTGTACAGAGACCCTCATTCTCCCAATTAGACCCCTGACTCCTTTCTCTCCCAATGATAAATGATTGCCTCCCCTTAAAGGGGACAGAGAATGAAAAACCATTTTTACCTGGTCTTTGTTGAATAATGGTAGTCTACCCGCATTCGCGAACATACAAAAAGTGCTAGACATGCTAAACATCTCAGTCTCATAGAAATTCCTCTTTTAGAAATGTCAGCCAGAAATCGTCCCAATCTGAAAAACTGATGCTAATGACATCACAGGCATCTCACTGCTCCTCCACTTTAAAATAATTGGCTACATTTTTTGAGTGGCAGCAAAGTCAGCCAATCAGTAATGAGATTGCAAGTTAAGCCAGTAGGGGGAGCCAAATAGGTGCAAAACCACTTGTTTAAAATCCCCCATCCTAATAGAGCCATCTGAGAGAGGTTTTGAAGAAGCTTTTAAGGCATTACAGACCCAAACAAAAAATGTTTTGTCTACATGTCACATCACAGAACAAGGATAAATACCCCGTTCAATTATTCTATGTCACCTTTAAAATGTATTTAATCTGGGAAAAGGACACTCAGATAAATATACGGAGGAAAACTGTATTGGCCAGAGGTTGTTCAGTCAAGTTCCCTGCTATGTTTCATTTAAAATTCAACAATGTCTCTTTTTCTTTTGATATTAATGAAACGGCAGTCTAGTGGTTGGTGTATGTTCTCCATCACCTTGAGCGGTGTGCTCACCTGGAGCTCATCTCTGCCAAAATTTCTTTGGAGAAATGAAAATAGAAGCCAACGAGACCGTTACATACAAGAGATGTACAGACATACAGTAGGAGTACGGAGCTATGAAATCCATCAGGATGGCATCGCCCAGATAATTGTGTCTAGGAGGAAGTTGATGAAATGTTTGAGTTCATATTGAAATCTCTGACTTGTGATTGCAGGCTTGGTATCTTGGTAAATATGAGCAGAGTCTGTGATATTGTTTTGATCTATTCTAAAACTCTTTAGGAGACACACAATATATAACATTTTTCAATAGGTCGTATTTAGTTAGATACAGAGAGGATTCAAATGGCTTTTGTATAATATGGTAGGTTTTTGTCATGCAGTTGAAACTATTAATTTCTAATGGTCAGGTTTTGTATGAAAAACTAATTTTGAGTTTGGTTCCAAAACGCAATAAATCCATTTTGACTAATTTCGGTAAAAATATGTTTTCTATACCAAGTGACAAAATGAAAACCACTATTTTCTGTTACAAACTTTCACATAACATCTTTAGGTTATAGTAACATAAAAAATTCAAATCCATAATTTGATTTTCAAAGATTTATTATAAAAAATTATTTTTTTCAGCAAAATGCAATAAATCAAAGTTTTTTTCAAAATGCTGTAAATTTATTGAATCAATATATAAATGTGCATTCATCTTTGCCATATTATATTCATTTAGTTGCCTAGTGGTATACACTGATTAAAAAATCAACTAAATAATATTAATGGCATTAATCAAAACACTTACTTTGTCATGTTAAGAACACTTTAATTCCTGCTGCATCCTTGCGACATCCTTGAACTTTTTTGACAGCGATCAGCTGTAAAATTTTTGGTCCTGCTTGATTTTCGTTGACTTCGAGTAAAATAATAGAACGTTTTTTCATTAGATCCCCTGGGGTCAATGTGTTAGCATGACAGAAGCTTGATTGTCGTGTGAGAACAAGCAACAGCCGCCATTTTTCTATCGCCCGAGTGCCTCTTGCGTAAATTATTCGATTTTGATGACGTGCATTTCTTCCCCACCACAGAAAACCAATGCCATCAAAATTATGATTTAGTTTTTGTTTGTTTGTTGATCACGGAGTACAAAGTAGACGAGGAAAACTAGGATTCCATGTTTATTCAAAGCGGCGACATCATTGTTTACAATTCGTGGAATGGTGCGCTGTGATGGGTTGAGTGGATTTATTGCATTCTGCAGAGAAGGAGGACTGGCGTTTAGTGCGTTCTGGGAAAAAAAGGAGAAAAGATGACAGAATAACACGGCGGATATCGGATTTTGCGTTAAATTAAGGATTTACTTTTTAATACTGACCTGATACAATACTGATTTTGGTGGTAACTAATGTCATTTATCGTGTTTTGGAACCAAACTCTTCATTTAAAGTTATAGCAATTCATCACTAGACTTAAAATAGCTGAAATTTACAGCCAATTATACTTAAAAATTTAATTCAGCAAAAACAGTGCAGTACAGAATTAATTTCTTTATGACAGGCAGAACTATCAACATTTTATGAGTTCAGAAAACCAAATGTTTAATGGAGTGAGCAGCCGATGAAATATCTTTTAGTGCTGTTCTTCTAGTATACTTTTAACCATGACAGAGCAGCGATCTTTTAGCTTCATTGTTCAGTGATGGGAGATATTAGGATGGAGCAGAAAGGTTCACAGTCCCTAAGAAGGATTGAGTGTCCACTAAGGGCTGTTAGTTAGTATGCACAGGAAGGGTTTTAAAAGAAGACTTTCTTAATTAAACTTCACAGACATGCAGTGTGTTGAGAACAGTGATTCATATAGCTGCAGAAATGTGTTAGGGGAATATAAGAAATGTTGCTTTGTAACACATGCTTTGTGACACTAGTCACATCCATCATGTAAGGCATATGACATCATTTTCTAAATTCCTGCAAACCAGCAACAGACAGACGTTAATCAGATCTTCAAATATTTGGACTAAATTTACATATTATTCACAATAGCCGCTTTTGCACAAATAATTGACTACATTCATATCAGTCAAGTACAAACAGATGATGCACATCGTGCGGCACGAGGTAAGGTCATGTGAAGAACAGAGATACAGTGTAGCAATAACTCTGTAAACAAGATGATAAACACATATCAAATACTCTGCATACTCTTCAGAATTCCTGTAAAGCAGCATACAACTCGGAATCATGGAGATCTTTGTGCAAGCTGAGATCATTTCGGAAAGCTAATGCTACTGTCCACTTGTGCGTGTTGCGTGTTCTCCATCTTCCTGCAGCCTGCTTCATATAAATCCTGTAATCACCTGCAAAGCACACACATACACAGATACTGCATACGCACAGACACCATGACCCAAACAGAATCAATTCTCCTTCACACAGGCCGTATAATTGGTCCAGTGTCCCAGAGCAGGCCTGTTAAGTACGTTCCTCGCTGAATTATGGATAGCCAGCAAAATGGCTAATAAAATATGAATGGCCGGTTTTTGTAGTCTGCGCTCCTCTGTGTGCACATGTTGGTAGCAAAGCCGATGTTCTCCTAATAAAACACCCCATCACTGCGGTCCAGAAAATGGCACTAAGCTCTTATAAAAACTATGGGCTATCCATAACAGTATACGGCATTATGGAGAAGGCTCTCATCAGCATGAGTGCCTGTGACTATATTTTACCTGCAATCAACAGCAACTGTCTGTAACGGAGTGCTATTTGCCCGTGACCTGTGTGATTTATGCCGGGGCATCGATGTAAACCGCGCCTCCCTAGCGTGCTCAAAAATTAACAAGTGCCAAATAAAAATTGGCTTTGGGAGTCAATAAAAAAGTTGTTACTTGACACTTGGCCAGTACCTTTATAGGGAAATGCAATATAAAACGTTCAGATTAAAATGTATGATGCTGATGTAA
Organism: Paramisgurnus dabryanus; assembly: GCF_030506205.2. NCBI lineage: Eukaryota > Metazoa > Chordata > Actinopteri > Cypriniformes > Cobitidae > Paramisgurnus > Paramisgurnus dabryanus. Next base: position 15,786,365 of record NC_133356.1, read on the forward strand.
ATGGATTAAAAAGGGGAACCTTTTTTTGCCAGGATGCCTAGGTACTAGATAGACATCAAGAACAGGGACCACCTGTTATTGAAAAGATATTTAAATTATGTCTATACATTTAAAGGGACATTCCACTTTTTTTGAAAATATGCTTATTTTCCAGCTCCCCTAGAGTTTATAATTAGATTTTTACTGTTTTGGAAACCATTCAGCCGATCTCTGGGTCTGGCGCTAGCACTTTTAGCATAGCTTAGCACAATCTATTGAATCTGATTAGACCATTAGCATCGCGCTAAAAAATAACCAAAGAGTTTTAATATTTTTCAAAATGTATTTTTATCTATTTACATCGTGTACTAAGACTGACAGAAAATTAAAAGTTGTGATTTTCTAGGCAGATATGTCTAGGAACTATACTCTCATTCTGGCGTAATACTCAAGCACTTTGCTGCTGTAACATGGCTGCAGCAGGCGTAGTGATATTACACACTGCCCGAAAATAGTCCCCTGCTATTGAAAGTAACCAAGGCGAATATTTTCGGGCAGTGCGTTATATCACTACGCCTGCTGCAGCCATGTTACATTAACAAAGTCCTTGATTATTACACCAGTTTGAGAGTATAGATAGTTTCTAGCCATATCGTCCTAGAAAATCACAACTTTTAATTTTTTGTCGGACTTAGTACAAGATTTAACTACAGGAGAGTCAAGTTTTAAATAGGAAAAATATCAAAACTCTTTGGTTATTTTTTTGCGCAATGCTAATGGTCTAATCAGACTCAATGGATTGTGCTAAGCTATGCTAAAAGTGCTAGCGCCAGACCTGAAGATCAGCTGAATGGATTCCAAAACGGTAAAAATCAAATGTTTAACTCTGGGGGAGCTGGAAATTTAGCATATTTTCAAAAACGTGGAATGTCACTTTAAATAAAATTTTTATTATTGGTCAATATTGAAACATTTATAAAAATGTAGCTTTCATTAGGTTTTATTGTAAGCAACTTAATTTTTTATTATTTCAGATCAAACATTAATTACACCCTGACCCTGACCACCAAAGGCTCATGGAGCCCCTGTTAAGATCCCTGTTTTTCACAGTGCAAGCCAGGATGGTAAAAAGCTTATTTTTCTCCAGAACACCATGTAGTGACACATACAGTATTAAAAAAGCCACCGAAGCAAAAATATGAGGCGCAACGTCTTCATGTTGTGACAAGTGGAGGATTCATGGAGAGACTGTGCCTGGCTCATCACTGTTACAAACAGAAAAAGAGCAAAATAATTCCATAGTCAAAGAAACAAAAATGTATTTTTTTAATAATCCAATATCCAGTTTCATGGCGGGTGAGCAATATTTATGGATCATCCGTTTTCTCAATTCATGTTTTTTTGAACGCTGCATTACTACCACCTATTCAAATCCTCATTTCGTGTCATGTGTTGATTTGAAACCGCGCGCCATTGTTTGTTTTAGATATTTTATTCAAAACATCATCCACATTGTGTCCTGGATGTGAGTAGCATGCTGAAGAGAACATGATAAAAAAAGCAGATGGGCACAGAAATGCTGATATGGAGCTGAAGGATATATCAGAGGGGTCCGCTGCTTTGCCTTCTGCTGTGTCAGATGGGAGTGTGTGTCTGGGGTGTCCCTGGAGGCCTGTGGATGCACAGACACAGGCCTCTGATAAGAAGTTAATTAAACAGCCATGGTCAAGCTACAGTCAAAAAGCTTACACACACATACCGTACAGCAAGACACACATATACACTGTGACAAAAGTCAGCGTGTATGTGTGCCCGAAGGGGAAAAATATGGTAAAAATGATAACAGTCCTATGCCCTTAGACACAATTGAAATGCCAGGATGTTTATGGCAGATGGTTGGTGTCTATCAGTAGGCTACCGCTGAATGCTGGTGTCTGTTTCAACTCTCCCACACCCTGGCCGGAGGGACGCTAGCACCTTAGTGTTAAATCATAGCAGGGATCTGATTACTATTCTCTGTAGATGCATTCAGACCATTAAGTTAGATTGTAAAGGCAACCTTGAAACGCACAGGCGCACTTCACAAGTTAATGACCCACATATTTAATTAATTACAGGCAATTATAACTGATTGACTTGCACGATCTTGCCACACTTCACTTCATAACCTATAGACTGTAGTCTGTTTTAAAGATTTCAGGGAACATCGCCCCCTATTCAGATTGGTCATTGATCAGTACAGGTTGTTCAGTGACCCTCCCCACAACCACTCCTAAATGTTTTATATCCACAACCATTCTTAAATGTTTTAGATCCGTCTTTCTTAAAATTCTTTGTAGTTATGCCATAGGGGAATAACTTAACTTTTTAATTCGTAATGCTTAACATTATTTCATGCTCATTCCAATTATTTCATATATAACAAACTTTAAACAGACACTCCAGCTCCCCTAGAGTTAAACATTAGATTTTCCCCGTTTCGGAATCCATTCAGCTGATCTCCAGGTCTGGTGGTACCACTTTTAGCATTGCTTAGCATAATCCATTAAATCTGATTAGACCATTAGCATCACGCTCAAAAATGATGAAAGGGTTTCAATATTTTTTCTATTTAAAACTTGACTCTTCTGTAGTTACATCATGTACTTAGACCGACAGAAAATTAAAAGTTGTGATTTTCTAGGCAGATATGGTTAGGAACTATACTCTTGCGTAATAATCAAGGACTTTGCTGCCGTAACATGGCTGCAGCAGGCGCAATGATATTACACAGTTTCCTGCTATTGAAAGTTACCAAGGGTACTTTTTTGCGGTACAGTTCCTAGCCATATCGGCCTAGAAAATTGCAACTTTTAATTTTCTGTCAGTTTTAGTACACGATGTAACTACAGAAAAGTTTTAAATAGGAAAAATATTAAAACTCTTTCATTATTTTTGAGCGCCATGCTAATGGTCTAATCAGATTCAATGGATAATGCTAAGCTATGCTAAAAGTGGAACCGCCAGACCCAGAGATCAGCTGAATGGATTCCAAAAAGGTAAAACTCAGTTGTTTAACTCTGGAGAACTTGAAAATGAGCCGTTTTCAAAAAAAGTGGAGTGTCCCTTTAATAATGTACACGTTTGACGTATCTTCTTTCATAGACTCTTTCTCTATTGGAGAAATAAATAATAAGATAATATCCTGTGAACACTGTTAGTGTTCCTGTTCTTTATGACGTTGTCACCTCTTGACTGAGTGTGTCTGAATTCAGCCTGCTGTGCTGATGAACAGTCAGTCGTCTCATTAAGCTCTCAGTTGGATCTAAAGGCTGGCAGAATGTCAAGCGTGATGGGACATGAGACATGGCAGTGGAGAGGAAGTGTGTGGTAAGCTTGTCTAGATCTGTATTTTTTTCTTGTGCTGTGTTGGGATTCATAAGCTTTTACTAGCTTTTACTAGCTTGTATCCTTTAACCAATTGTGTTACAGTATGAGAGAGAGAGAGAGAGAGAGAGAGAGAGAGAAAGAGAGATTGCAGTTGGAAAGTGTGTATGCATGCTTTAGTATAAGCATAAACAGTGTGTGATTTTTTTTTTGGCACATTGATATTTTGTTTGAGTAATGGTGTGTTGTATCTAGTACGGGCTTGGCTCTCCATCACTCCTGCATAGATTCAGATAATAGCCCATCTGCTGCCCCAGCGCCCCACAACTGCCTGTCTGACTCATAATGCATACTAAGAGTTATGTCCCAAAGGCTCCTCTTTACCAAATATATTCCCTGAATGTGTGAATGCCAACGCATAGTTTTCATAACAGAGGAACTGCTGCTCTCTAGTGGTGACATATAGTGTAACAAGGTAGATTTTACTACATATTGTGCAGTTTGACTGCCAAGATTTACAGCACTTGGCAGAATTAAACAACTCGCATATGAAGAATCTATACTAATAAGTTTATATAAGTCAGAAAACTGGTAGCATTAGCTGAAACATAATCTAAAGCTTTACGAAGTATAATATTATTAGCTATATTAGCCTACTAGAAATAGATAGCATTCCTTCTCATGATAACTTATGATGAAAAGATTGTGTACAGGAAATAAAATACCTCTGTAAGAAAAGAGAAGCTATGATGGTGATCTATTGTATTCTGCTTTGACAGGTATTACAGCTACAGCTGCCTGAAATATTTGTAATGACTATAAAAACACCAACTGTCTCATTCATGAATCAGATGTGGAGTATGGTTTCCCGCTGTGTTTATGCCATCATAAAATAATCACTGTGGAGACCCACTAGCCGTTGTTTCTGGCACCTACTGTAACGTCTGTCAGTCAAAGACTTTGGAGATGCAGGCAGTCATTTAGCAGCCAGCTTATTTTAAATGAGTCTACCAAGAGATTTAAAGGGGAATTCCGCCCTAAAACGGAATTTAGGGTGTTTTTTCGTTGTTAACGAGTCAAACTTTCATTTAAAAGCATATTTATGACTAAAGAGCAACATTTAAGATATTTAAGATTTTCGTTTTCTGGTAAACTGGCCTTTGAATGGGAGTGAATAGGGCATGTCGATTGAGCGCACAAAATCTCTATTTTTACAACACTAAGGAGGCTCGACACAACGTGATACTTTACTCGAAGTATCACGTGGGTCTCTACACATGAACGCGAGCATTGAGAACATTGTTTGTGTACACAGATTTTAGTAAAAGCGAAAAGTTTGGAACAACTTACCGTGCTGTTAAACTGCGTCCCGCCGCCATCTTGCCAGTCATGAGAAATCGATCTCAGAATGCGACATAAGGAGGAAGGAGAGTAAAGATGGATAGCTCCTAAAGCATAGTTCCATATAAATGCACGGATAATTTGTTGTTTTGTCTCAAGTGAAACACAATATTGACCCTGTAGTTGAAAAGTAGCGTCCTATGGAGTCCATTCAATCGCATTCTGAAATCGATTGCTCATGACTGGCAATATGGCGGCGGGACGCAGTTTAACAGCACGGTAAGTTGTTCCAAACTTTTCGCTTTTACTAAAATCTGTGTACACAAACAATGTTCTCAATGCTCGCGTTCATGTGTAGAGACCCACGTGATACTTCGAGTAAAGTATCACGTTGTGTCGAGCCTCCTTAGTGTTGTAAAAATAGAGATTTTGTGCGCTCAATCGACATGCCCTATTCACTCCCATTCAAAGGCCAGTTTACCAGAAAACGAAAATCTTAAATATCTTAAATGTTGCTCTTTAGTCATAAATATGCTTTTAAATGAAAGTTTGACTCGTTAACAACGAAAAAACACCCTAAATTCCGTTTTAGGGCGGAATTCCCCTTTAAGTCCACTTCAGCAAGTCCTGCAACGCTGACTCAGTAGCATTCATGCTCCTTGCGGTTTTATTAACGGACAGGGTGACTTAGGTCATTACTTCACCGCCCACCTCTTTTCATTCGATCTTGCTTGTTGCTTTGTTCCTCACCTCACATAGCCTGACATTAAACAGCTTCTGGTGTAATGAGAAAACAGCCATAAAATGCTCAATGGCTCCCAGAAGTGGCAGGAAAGCAGTTTGCGTCATATGACTGCATAGAAACGCATCATGATTTCTTTTATATACATTTGCTAAGTTTAGTGGAGAGGTGGCTTGAGAAGGTCTGATAAGTTATATTTACCCTTTTACACTTTAATATTCAATGTCTATATTTAATATATCAGTGCATTGGCAATGTATAGTCTTTTTTTTAACGGTGCCAATAGAGCTATTTAAATATGAATCTAAGATGGCTGTAAAAAGGCATTTGGGGCCCCTAACATTACTTTAGCTTGCTTGTTAATGAGCACCTCGAACCTGTGGGCCCACAAATCTTTCCCACATCTCACCAAGTTTAATAGTCAATAGTGACTTTAATCTTGGGTATAGAAATGTGGCTGCCAATTTTTACGCAGGTTCAAAACTGAATGGATGAGTGGCTGAAAAGAGATTGAATACTTGCATAGTGTGTAAGCAATCCCATGTCTATAATCTCAGATCTCCTCTAGCATGCATGCCTCAGGAATACACTGATGTGAATCCCCCCCCAATAGTCAGGAAGTAGCAAAGCATGACTTGTGATGAGGGATAATTACTCTACAGTCACTTGAGAGCCAATCCACTTTGCTATACTCGCACATACAGAGAGAATCAGGAGAGAGGTACACAGCAAAACTACTGTAGATGCAAAGAGAGGTGATAAATGAAATGTACTATAATATGAGTAATGCAGAATGACAGAGTGAATTGGGAAGATGGTATGTCTATCATTTGGATGGTGGGTGGCATAAAGCATCGAGAAGGAAAGGTGCGGATGCTGCCTGGAGTATATATGGAGTATACGATTTCTCTTCCAAATATTTTGTGTAAAAAATAAGACTTTTAAAAAGACTTGACTGTTATCGGTCTAGGAATTCATCATAAAGAAGCAAGCTATATTATCAGCGTCAGAACTGATCAAATATTCATTATGTTAGTAGCCAGAATAGCACAGCAGAGCAAAAGTGTAATTACATATTAGGTTAGAATTGAAAGGTTGATGTTCTGCCATCAATCGTGCACCATATGCTTTAACACTGAAATGGATGTTGACACTGAACTTGGTCTTCATACATGATCATCCATCCTTCTTTGACATATTGTCCAAATGACCTGCAGTTGACCTAATGTTACTTCGACCTCTGTCCTCATTCAGCTGACTGCGCATGCTTAGTCTAAATCTTTGTAAGCCACCTAGTGGCTTTACATAAATATATACAGCTTGTATCAGTTTTCCAATTGTTTAGTTTTTTTTAGGAAAATAAAGGCATCCACATGATGTATAATAACTTTGGTTAAAAAAGCATTGATTGAAAGGATCTTTGGGGAACAAAAAAAATCGTTCACTTTTACCACCTTTATTTTTAAGTGTATATGAGATCAAATCAGCAAAGTTAAAAGCAGCCACTAAATAAAAAAATCAAAATAATTTCTTTAATAAGCAGTATTAAGAAACTCCATGAACATTTGTCAAGAGAAATTTAAATATCCAGCCATTTGCATCTCTCAGTTTAATTCAGAGCGTTATTTTGTGATAATAAGCTTGCGGTTACTTTTGCGTTATTTCGGTAGCTGATTAAAGGCTCCTCTTGATTTGTCTAAAAATGCACATCATCACCACAACCATCATCAGCAGCTATAATCCTGGTTTCGTCTCTGGTAGAAAGGGGGTGTGTTCTTATCAGACAGCTGGAAATCCCCGTTAGACACATAAAAGCGACCCAAAACGCTTTGCATCATATCAAAGCTTGCTGTTGAGCCGTTGGGTCAAGCGAGAACCTTAAAAGATGTAGGCACGAGCGTACGACTGGACAGCGGCGGGTTTAAATGGGCAATCTGATGGGAAACTGGAGATATAAGGAGCCGAGCACTGTGGAGGAATGCGACTCGACGTGGGAGACTGACTCCGAGAGCGATGAGCATCAGCAGCCGGGAGGAGAGGAGGAGGACAGCGGCATATCAGAGTCCATCAGCCCGGCAGAATCAAGCAGAGGAATCGAGCAGCTGGATCATGAATCGTCTCAGGTAGCGATATACAGTACAAGTGTTAACGGACTACGTTAAAGCAACGTTAAGTTTGGATGTAATTTAATTTACGTAAAACCAATACCATGTAGGGCAATTTTACTGCATAAATATTAACGGAATGTGGAAGTAATTACATGAAAATCCATGTGCTTTAGGCACGCGGGCTGAGCGTGCGCAATGTCAACCTTTTGTCATCATCGCGCTATTTTAAAATATGTTCAGCTTTAGAGCACGAGGTACACTGACAGTTAAAAATGTTTAGAGAAATGTGTTTATGGAGCTTAATATAATGTGTTTTAAAGGTTTAGAGAAGTACATTTTCGACCGCGGTAGGTGTCTTTTGTCTTAAAATGGCTCGTTCTCTCAGCACTCCGGGATTTAAAGCCATATTGAGATTGTGACCTGCTAAACGTGACCTAATTCCTCACAGGAAATTTGCTTTTTGATTTCCTCTCGGTGGAGATAGATAAGAGTTTAAAACAAAGATTTCATTTCGGTTTTGTCAGCCAATGCAGTGTAGAATAGCAGGGTTTGTTGTCCTACTTTAGTTTATAATGAATATTCTCAAAACGTAACATTTATGTAAAAGCAATAAATTAAAGATAACTGTCATGTAAATTAGACGATTGTTTTCATCAATATTTTATTTAATATGTAATCATTAAAATGGTTTAAATGAAAACTGAAATTGAATGAATAACTCAACCTTTCAATTAGAATCTGCGTGCATTACAGTACAGTAAATGGCTACAGTAGTTACCCTTTCCTGATTGGATGCTAGTGTGGTTTTAGTGTTCAGTTATTTATAGAAAAAATATAATATTTGAGCCTTTGTTTGAATTCACAAATCATATGTTTTTAATAACTTTTGTAGTAGTTATTGAAATCAACATAAACCACTGGTAAAATCAGATTTAATCTAAGATTTAATACTGGCACATTGAATACATGTGAATCTTGGTCCTGCCTGACAGCGTCATGTTATGTTAAAAATTGAAGTCATCCATGCAGTGTTTTCCTCAAGCGTAAAGATGTACAGTGCTTGAACATCATGGTGTAAGAGCTAAAAATGATCATGAATTAATAAGAAAATGTACATACACTAAAATAGAGCTCTTGTGTTAATTTTTGATGTTCTCCTTGCGCCCAAGTGGGTGTAGCTCAGTGCAGATGCTTGTGAGGAAAATCATTCATACACTCCTTCACTGCCTGTGTACCAGTAACCATCTCTATCTTTCTCTCTTTCACACAGTTTGTTGATATATTGGAGACCTCCACCAGGATGAAAAGGAGTTTTTACGCTGCAAAGGACTTGTACAAGTATCGCCATAGTTATCCGGTAATCAAAAATACACTGTCAGGAAAATGTCAAAAAATGGTCCCAAGATGTCACTGGGGACGTACACTTGACCTAATATGTATCATTTAGTTGTAGATATGTATACATCTGTTATCAATAGGGCCTTTCGCACTTTAGGAACCTTTTCATGGTACCCAAACTTTTTGTGGGACGGCCCACTTTGTGGCGTGATCGGACCACAGGAACTAGACGTTTTAGTACTGGGACTGCCTTTTTCTACGTCTAAATTAGCTTAGTAGGGTCTAACCAGCACAATGCGAACTATTAATGACCTAAGTGTATTCTTATTGGTCAAAAGCATGTCATACAAAATACTAGATGAGTTTCTTTAAAAAGTTTTGTTAATACTTACTCTGTGAACATGTTACAAGACAACATACACAAACATATTCTTAGCCTCGATGATATATATAACATTGCAAGACAGTTGTTGTAGTTGATTTAATGTCATAGCCTTCTTTTTGCTCTTTAAATCGTAAAACGTCAAACACACAACAAAAAAAGAACAACACATCCGATCATGGCACTTATATATCTGATATACATCCGAGTGCTATTTAAAGTTAATATTGGTTTATCAACAGTAATACTGAGTTTTATTAGGGCTATTTTCAAAGGCACATTCCTGTATTATTAATCATAAATTCAGATGGGCTTGAGTTGCTCGTCCACGCGTTTACAACATCCATGTGCACTTTTAGTCCAAACGTTATAGAAGAAATATACATAAAATAATCCTCTGTCATAATTTTTCAACAAAGTACTGTATGCAGCATGGTGGTATTTATGCGGTGGTATATTTCATGCCTTTGCCATAATAAATGATCCATTGAGTCTGATTCATTACGGTCTTATGTGTAAAATTACACCACATACAGATTATTTGCATTTTACAAACAACTGATAAGTTTAGTCTTTAACAACTTATTATTTTGCATCAAATCTTTCTCACGCACATTTCGGCCACTAATCCAGAACTGCATAGCTGTCGTGAACTAAGTGGTGCGAAAGGCCCTAATTAGTGATGCACCGATGTATAGGCCACCGATATTTATCGGCCGATTTTTGATGGATTTGAAACCATCGGCATATCGGCAATAGCACGAGAAAGGCCGAGTCCGATTGTTTATTAATTAACTGTATAAAGAAATACATTATATGTAAAAAATTTGTAAATGTCGTTAATAAAATAAATGCTGAATAGCAAAAACCACCTTTGAAGGTTGTCATGCTGTCTTCTTATATTTGTTTTAGCTTAATTTGTGCCTCTCTTATTATGTTGGTCAGTTGAATGTTAATTAGATCCAATCCATGTTCAGTTAAAAATAATTTGATGCAGAAATAAACTAGCTAATAGACCAACTGTATAGTATTGTATACAAGGGTTTAATATCGGTATCGGCATCGGCCAGAAGTTGTCTGTTTAAATCGGTATCGGCCCAAAAAATCCTATCGGTGCATCCATAGCCCTAATATGTACCTTTGGGATACTAGGTATAGTTTTTCAAAGGGAACCACCCCGCTGACGGCTAGGGACCATTTGTTTGGTTATGTCTTTTAAGATTTTAAATATGAATCTTGGATCTGATTGTTTTTTGTTTTTTTATAAAAAGTACAGCCAGTACAGTCAGCAGAAAAACACATTAATGGCAACTTTTTTCTGAAGAATGGTGCAGTCACTTTAGTGAGTGGACTGAATGTGTATTGCTTAAAACCAAAGAGTTCACAATACGTTTAAGCTGAAATGATCTCTTTCTGTATCACTCTAACCTAGTTTATCTCTTTCATCCCCACTCAGAACTACAGGGAGCCTCGTCACCCAAATGAATACCGCAATCTGAGGTTCTATCTGAATAAAATACCCCTTGTGCCAGATGGTAAGTGAATTGTTTTTGTTTTTGATGGGAGTGTCTGAAAGTTTCTTTAAAGGTTATTACACTTTACTGTAAATGAGTATTATGTGAATGCAGCTGAAGCGGCCATTGCATTTGCTGAGAGTAATGTGCCTGCTGCAAACAGTAAGCAGGTTTTTTACTGTCTTGATTTTACATTTATGGTTTTGTAAGATGCTTTTATGCAAAGCGACTTACAAGTGCATTCAATATACATTTTTGTTATTGTGTGAGTTCTCTGGGAATCAAACCCACAATATTAAAGTTGCTAATGTAATGCTTTAACAGGTGAGTTACAGAACACTCAATTTTAGACCTTGAGATTATATAATCTACTCTTTATGCGGTTACCTATGTAATGTAACTATAAAGTAATCGCTCCTTCACCATAAGTCTCATAGTGTTCTATAACAGTGGATTTTCTGTCTGTTGACTTTGCATTGCAATAAGTCTGCTTGATGTGCTCTTAAATAATGAAATATTATTAATGCTATTCTTGCCAGGATTGCTTTGTAAAAAAACAAATCTTCCTTATTACTTTTATATCACCACTACATTATTACAACATTCTCTGTGGAAGTCCCTTGATTCTCATAATGAGACTTTGCCTAAATTGTTTTGTTCATTTGCAGTAATAGCGAACAGATTCTTCCATAGTCCATACAGAGAGGTAGATAGATGGTAACAGAGGGTTTGCTAGTAATCCAAATATACCAGATTTAGATACATTAACTGGAGAGATGCTAGCATTTGTTTAAGCTTGATTCTTATTAAACATTCTGAAAGTTAATTATATTAACAAAAAAGTCATAGTTAAGCATACTATTCCTTTAACCTTCAGGTTAAATAGTACATAAACATTGTTTTGGTTTTGTTACGCATGCCAAAGAAGAGATTTTCTGATCCAACAAGAGTCATAGTGAGTTTTGATTGACACCCTCCAAAAATAAACCAAAGAACATAAACAGACCTTCAAAAAAAAGACTTTTGACAACACAAGATTATTACAGTACGTTCAAGATTTCAACATAACACTATGCCAAAACATTTATACACAGACAGACATAAAGCAGTTTTTACAGCTGAATACACATAGCAGCTGGTGTGAGGGAAGAAGATGCCTCATTAGCTCAATGTTTTCCCTAAGGGGCCAGTTTAGAGAAGCAGACAGTGAAGATCTCAAATGAGAAGCCATTGATTGGATATTTTGTTCATTTGGGGGGGGATTAACTGAATTCAGAAGAGATCTGTTGTGCAAGCATGTAATGGATGGCGGTACAACGGCTTCCCTGCTGCTTAGGGTGAATGGACAAACACACACATACATATGAAGTTATACAGTACTCGTCAAACATTACCTACACTTTTGTGAAAGGGATAGAAATGGAAATTAATTTATTCACCTTCATGTCAAGTCTTCTATGAAACACAAAATGTCAAAAACTTCTTACGTGACCCTGTCTGTGAAATCTAGGCTAAAGTTTCATAATCTAATAATGAGATTTGGAACATCAAAGTTTGACTTCAATCATTGGTTTCACTTTATTTCAATCTTTGACATGACGTTACTCAGTCAATATTAAATATACTTTATAAAGCCATATGATATGTACAGGCACAATGACATTTTTGACATCTCTCCTGGCGCCTCTGTGCACATTAATTTCCAATCTGAGGCCAAAAGCTTTGGCCTTTTTGTCCATGAACTGATAGATTACGTTTCCAAAACTGGTCTAAATGATCAATTCATGACTTAAAATGATGCTGTTTTTATATAATACTTTTACACTGTAATATCATAAGGGTCAATATTGTTAAAAAACATCTAAAATAAATAAGGTTTCCATTGATTTATGGTTTGTTAGAATAGGACATTATTTGATAGAAACAACTATTTGTAAATCTGGAATCTGGGGGTGCAAAAAATTTAAATATTGACATAATTGCCTATAAAGTTGTCCAAATTAAGTCCTTAGCAACCGCATCCACTCGCAAAACTAAAGTTTGGATATATTTACATTAGAAAATGACAAAATGTCTTCAGAAAACATGATCTTTACTTAAAGTGGACATTTCACAAAACTTTTTAAAGATGTCAAATAAATCTTTGGTGTCCCTAAAGTATGTATGTGAAGAACTAGCTCAAAATATCATATAGATAATTAATTATAGCATGTAAAAATTGCCACTTTGTAGGTGTGAGCAAAAATGTGTTGTTTTGGGTGTGTCCTTTTAAATGCAAATGAGCTGATCTCTGCAATAAATGGCAGTGCCGTGGTCGGATAGTGCAGATTAAGGTGCGGTATTATCCCCTTCTGACATCACAAGGGGAGCCAAATTTCAATGATCTATTTTTTCACATGCTTGCAGAGAATGATTTACCAAAACTAAGTTACTGGGTTGATCTTTTTCACAGGTTGATAGAAGCACTGGGGACCCAATTGTAGCACTTAAACATGGAAAAAGTCAGATTTTCATGATATGTCCCCTTACTTTATCAGCTGATTGATTCATTATCTTTCTGTCTCTTCTCCCAGGTATTTATATTGAAGAAATCCTCACTAAATGGAGGGGAGACTATGAAAAGCTAGAGCACAACCACACGTACATTCAGTGGTAAGACATTTTTGCAATGTTGAGCACAGTAAAGTTGCCTACATAGTAATTGCTTAATTATGCTTAATTGCTAAGGATTTGCAAATTGTTATTGGCCAGACACTGTATTGTTACACTGAAAGCTTCATGGTAATATGTGCATGAGGGATTTTTGAGTGGCGAGACATGGATTAGATATGCTTTACTTCTCCATCTGTTCAAAATAAACTTCATCATCTTTTAAATGCAAATCCTGTAGTTTGAGGTAAAATCAAACAAGAGCAAAAAAGCTGACAATGGTGGTGATGACTAAATCAGCACAGTTTCAGTACCCGCAGGTGATGGGAATATCTTAATTCGCAGTCACAGAGATGCCCAAAAGAGAGCGGTTAGGGAATTGGATTAAAGTTTCTCTAATGTGTAAAGTTGCTTTAATATTTATAGACATCATCACTTTAGTTATAGCTTTGGAAATTCGTCTGTGTAAGCATTTCCTGGTAAAACAGTTTATACTGGTAAAATGCAGATGATAAAAGTTTATTTCCAAACATTTTCTAAACAGCATGAATTGTAAATGGCCAGACATAGTGCTACTATTAATGTTAAAAGAAATGTCAAATATAATGAAAAATGTAGGTACAGTATTGAATGTAGCTACAGTATAGTTACCTCCCAGCACTGAATAAAACAATATACGTGTAATATATACTTCATTACACATTACAAAGAGAGTCAATTACAGTAAAAGTACAATTCAGATATCGTTTAACATTGCCTGAAGGTTTAATATTGGTTATACCTCATGTAAAAGACTCAGTAGGGTGCTGTTACCTCGCACACTGATCTGAACCTCCTGTTCTGTTCTGCCTGTGCTGTGATCCCAATGATGAGGGTGAGAAAAAAGAGAGGGAGGAGGGTGTGAAACCATAAGCCCTTGTGAAATAACATCACATTTCTAAAAGCAGATTTCGTGCATATGCTGCCGCTCGTATCACAGCACCCTCCCAACGAGGAAGAAAGCGATTAGCTTCTCTCATTCCTCTCTACTCATTTACTCACTCTTGCTCTCCTTATGCTTGCCAATCTATTTGCATAATATCAATTAGTGAATGTAAAAACACAAATGAGCGTGTGCAGACCGATCACGGGCATTTAAGTGGAGGTGACAGGAAACGTTTGCCCGCTAGAGAGAGAAATCTGATATATTGCTCTATATGAACTTGTGGGTTTTAATATATATATTGGATTTTTGTGAGGGAGTGCAGAGGGTTTTCAGGATGTCGTTCTCTAATGGTCAGCAACATGTAATCTAACAGCTGACAGGGAGAAATTTTCCCTGTATTGCGGTTTTTTACTCTGTGTCCATGAAACGTAGCTTTGCCCAGTGCAGCAGTATTTATTTGAGTACTATTTTCTTTTTACATTTCTGCCATATTTTTGTTTATATTGACATATGTTTAAAACTTATAGCTCAAGCTTCACTGTGTGTAGTTTTTTTAACCCATGGTTGAGTCAAATATTGTTCATAATTGATCCAACCAAAACAACACAGCATTTATTTGTGTAGTTGTTGACTTATATGGGGTTCATTGCTCACTTAGTCTTTAGAAAGTAGGGTATATCTGATACAGAGTAATCCCTGTATATATTGTATTAGTTTTACAAATCAGGTGTCAGACAAGAAATGTATTTATTACACTGCAAAAAATGACTTTCTAACTTAGTATTTTTGTCTTGCTTTCAGTAGAAATATCAAAAAATTCTTAAATAAAGATTAGCAAAATGACCTTAGAAAATAAGTCTAGTTTTTAGACAAAAATATATACAATTTAATTTAATTTGTGCTTAAAACAAACCAAATTTTATGCCAATGAGGTGAGAAAATTTCGCTTGAATTAAGTTTTTTAAGATAAAAAGAAATCTTATTTCAAGATTTTTTTCTCACCCCATTGGCAGATATTTTTGCTTGTTTTAAGCACAAATTCACTTAAATTTAATATTTTTTTGTCTAAAAACTAGACTTATTTTCTTGGGTCATTTTGCTCATCAAGAAAAAACATCTTAATTTAAGAAATTTTAGATATTTCTACTGAAAACAAGACAAAAATACTAAGTAAGAAAGTCATTTTTTGCAGTTTATTACTTATTATATATGTATTATAATTTATTCTTTCAATGCTTTTTCAGGCTTTTCCCACTCAGAGAGCAAGGCCTCAATTTTTATGCTCAAGAACTCACTCAGGATGAGATAAAGGTAAATATTTCGACGTTTTCTTATGTAATCTAGTTTTGCCATTGTCTTTTATGTGATCACCTGCTGTTGCCATTAAGGTCATTATGTAATTCACACACAGCAATTCTCCTGTTAACAGGAATTCCAAAGCACTCGAGAAGCCAAGAGACGTTTCCTCCTGGCATACACCATTATGTTGGATTTCTTTGGGCTCAAGCTCCTGGATAAAAATGGAAATGTGGCTCGGGCCTCAAACTGGCAGGATCGCTTCCAGCATTTGAATGAGTAGGTCGCACTCATGGTTTCTAATTTTTAATGTTTAGGTTATTATTTTAAGGCCTTTCCAGACAGTCTATTAGGGATTTGGTATTCTGTATCGATATTAGTCCGATATTGGCGAAAATGTCCAGGCCAAATATTGTAGAAGTCGGGGAGTACATTCCAAACTGATACCAACACGGACCTTAACTGTCATGGCAACTTGCCGTAAAGGCGGCTTACTGAGCAAAATGCCGTAAAAGCGTGTAAAGTGCGGCAAGTAGAAACCATAGCTAAGCATAAGCAATAGATGAGACCTGTCTGGAGGTACTTTTTTATGTTTATCATACTTAAGTTATGGTTTACTTCACACATTTACTTAAATTTTTTATGTCTAACAAATGTGTTATTTGCCGCTTTATTGATTAAAAAGGCAATAAAGATGGTATTGGATCGATATTGACAGATACTCAAGCTTGTGGTATCGACATCGGTATCAGACATGAAAAAGTGGTAGCGCCCCATCCCTATCCATAAGGGCTTTATGTTTTACTCCACCTGCACCATTAACACTTATTTGTAAATAATCTCTATTTGAGATTACATTGACTCTCACCCCCTGCCTTTTTGTTACCAATTCTCTTTCATCTCATGCTGCCGTATTTAAGAGAAAGCACCCTGAGTTTCCACAAAACTATTTCACTGTCATGACCCTTAAGTTACTATAAGTGTCATGTGACCATCTCCTACAGCGAGCAGAGAAATGGGTCAGATGTGCAGAGGCTAAATAGAGAAGTGAATGGGTCACAAAAACTTTTGCATTTAGTGAGACTTTAAAAGAGGCATCTGAGACAGTAACGCAGAGAGTGATAAATGTTATGATTGAAAACGATTCTGATGAATAAACGATAAGCAAGGAGGGTCCAAAAGAAAATCTGCAGTGCGGCGAAGGGAATAGTAGCTGACATACAGTAGATGCTGACATGTAAAGTCATTGCCCCATAAAGGATGTACCCTATAACGTTACAGAGATATACAGCACTATGTCTGCAATATGAATGGATGATTAAGATGAACTGTAACCTAATCAATATTAAAGGGACACTCCACTTTTTTTGAAAATATACTCATTTTCCAGCTCCCTAGAATCAAACATTTGATTTTTACCGTTTTGGAATTCATTCAGCGGATCTCCGGGTCTGGCGCTACCACTTTTAGCATAGCTTAGCACAATCCATAGAATCTGATTAGTCCATTAGCATCGCGCTTTTCCTATTTAAAACTAAACTCTTCTGTAGTTACATCGTGTACTAAGACTGACAGAAAATTAAAAGTTTTGATTTTCTAGGCAGATATGGCTAGGAACTATACTCTCATTCTGGCATAATAATCAAGGACTTTGCTGCTGTAACGTGGCTGAAGGAGATGCAATGATATTTGTGAAAATATTCCCCTGCCATTGAAAGTTACTATTAAAATTACTTTAAATTTTCTGTCATTTTGATAATTACATATACTGTAGTAAAGAATTCCCTCTTTTCCAGGTCACAGCACAACTATCTGCGGATAACCCGCATTCTGAAGAGCCTTGGTGAGCTGGGCTTTGAAAACTTCAAGTTGCCTCTTGTACGCTTACTGCTGGAGGAGGCGCTAGTCGAGGGCACTTTACCCAACATGCGTCACAGCGCTCTGGAGTACTTTGTCTACACGCTGCGCCAACATGCTCAGAGACGTGCCCTGCTACGCTTCGCCCAACGCCACTACCACCCGCCCGAGAACTTCATCTGGGGCCCTCCGAAGAAGAAGCATGTTCCAGGTGTTTCTGGAGGATGCCCAGGGACTAAAACAGGAAAGCCAGAGGTCATGGACAAGAGTGCAGGCAAAGCTAGGTCACCTAAGGAGGGCAGGAATTTGAATCAGTTAGAGAGAGAGGCAGAGGATACAGACATGATGAAGAGTATAGACTGGAGAATGACTAAAGGCGCCAAGCTTCTGCAGGAGGGCAGGGGAAGAATAGATACAGAGGAATACATTGAGACCATTCCACTGTAAGACTAAGGGAATTCTGGGAAATTATCCAGATTAGTATTTCTAGCTGAGCTTGAAGTTAGGAAGATGAATGGCACAGCAATATTATTTCATATCTTGGCCTTGCTTTGTGACTGTTTTTTGAGATGTTTTTGAATACTTTTCAAAGTATTAGCTGATGAATTTCTCTACTGTACAGTAGTTCTTGTTGACGTCTGCAGCGTTTATAGCATATGTGTGAATATATACAGTGCTACAGTACCTGACATTGTGTGAAATATTGCACTTTTGACTATCCAGTCTTCCCCTGTGAGACAACATTATAGACATTGAGACACGGCTTTATTTGCCGTAAGCCCGTCTCTCGTATATTCTCTGTGCTGGCAGAAGTTTCTTGTACCAGATACTTGTAGCTCCTTGTAAGATGTATAGTAAGTGTGAATATACTTTCAGGAATTTTCAGGTAATTTAGCTACTACGGATGTTTGTATAGATGTGTGAGATAACCACATTAATCCAGTTCTCTAACAAGTCTTGCAATATACAGTAAAGTGCCTCTTTTATCATGTGTCATAGCATACAGTATGTAGGTGCAAGTGTGGATGCTGTCTTACTCTAATCAAACGTATATTAATAGTGTTTGAGTGAGGACAATCAGGGCTTTTAATGGTCACTATCTACCCAGAATACAAAAAAATTTGAGTTTATGTTTGATTTTGCTAAATAGTACAGATATGGTACATAACGCTGCTGTTTAGGAGTACAGACAGAGGGCTCAGCAATACCTCCATACTTCTGTATTTGTGTGTGCGTGTGTGTGATTGTTTTGCATCTTTTTAGATTAGAAGTGAAACAGAAGACAAATACCATATATTTATTTCAATTCTATTCCTCTGTCTATTCTGTAGCTTTGATATACAGTAACCAAACACATTTTGGATTAAATGGATAGTTCACTCAAAAATAACAAATCTGTCATTTACTCACTCTCATGTTGTTACAAACCTGTGTAAATTTACCAAACTGATCAAAAGCCTCATTGACTTCCATAGTAGACACAAAGAATATTATGGAAGTCAATGGGGCTTCTGATTGGTTTGCTTACAAACATTCCTTATAATATCTTTCTTTACATTACATTACAGTTTTCCAACAACATAAGAGCGAGTAAATGATGACATAGTTTTCATTTTTGGTGAACTATCCCTTTAAACAATGAGGGGTTCAACATCCCCATGCCTCTAATCTCCATCTTTATGTCCCTTAGTTAATATGTGGAGTATTTCCTGTCTAACCCCATTTTTGCATGCAAAAGAAAAGGGTCCGTATTTTGCTCCACTGAATGGACAGATAGTGTTTTATTTCCTGTTTGGAAACAAATAGCCATTACTTTCTTTTCTCTTAAAGGAATGTTCTGGGTTCAGTACATGTGAAGCTCTGTCAACATTTGATATCACGCAGTTATGGCTTTGTCAGTCACCATTATTATAATTTTGACTTATCCCTCTGTAAAAAAAATAAAAGCAGAAATACTACACTGATGCACTTCAAATTGAAGTAAATGAAACAAAATAAAAGTTGAAATATTCAGCATTTCACAAGTATTGCTTACACATTATGCATAGTAGCATGAGACAGGCTTATGATTCTTTTATCCTTTATAAATATTGTCCTGTGCATGATCACCTGATATTACTTGACCATGATATCTTTTATAACCAATAAAAAAGCACTCATCCTGGTAACGTTTGCAAAATTCACATATTGATTACCATATGGAGGCTCTTTGTAAATTGCTACTTACATTATGTGAATCAAACAAACGGGAATTTTATTTGTAATGCACAAGTTTATCCACCTTAAAAGAAAGGTCATTTAGACTGCTTTGCAGTTCTGATTTTAAACTGGTTTCCTGAATAATTCATAGAAGCATACAAGCTTTAAAAATTTTAGTTTTTAATCCAGTTTGCCTCCATCATAAGTAGCGTACCGTAACCATTTATACTGTAGGACAAGCTGAAATTACAGTACTATCTAAAAAATACCACATTTTATGTGGTAAAAGTACAATAGATGTACCCGTATTGAACCTAGAACATTCTTCTGCACAATCCTGTGGTTTTTTAAGACTGTTGAATCCTCTTCCATTCATTCTCTCAAGCCAGAAAAAACGCATTTCAATCTTAAAATGTATCTTGTGCCATACTTGTGTGGTGACAGTTTGACCGGTCTCATGTAAAGCACCATAAGTGTATTTTCTATGTAACTTTATTGGTATGTGATGATTTGTATAAGGAAATGTGACATGTTTGAAAGTTCTTTATATCATGGCCTAATAAAGTGCAGCTCTTTGAATTATATATGTGTGTGATGTTAATCTAGGTTTGTATGTAACCGATATACTTAACAATATACCTCTATTTTTTGTGTTTGTCTTGCATCAAAATGAATATTCCATCGATTGTAAATCATATTTCCTATTTTCCCAAAATAATGTCAGGTCAAATCAATACTTAATGAAGTCTATTTATTTTTTATTTCATAAAGAGTCATCTAACAGTCAAAAAAAGCCTATTAAGGACTTCACAATACTCAATTAACTATGTTGTCCTGTTGACTCTGTGGTGATTTATGTAAGGAATAATTGAAGACAGGCCGTTGAATTATAAGAAAATAATGCACACCCAAGGTGGTAATGTGCCACGACTCAAAGCGGATTGTGCATTATTTTCAATTAAACCACGGGTCTGTTGAATGCTGTATTCTGATTGGCTGAGAAATGTTCCGTGGGTATGCATTAATTTCTGAGAACTAGGGATGCACCGATACCACTTCTTTGGAATACGAGTACGAGTACTTGCATTTCAGTACTTGCTGATACCGAGTACTTTAATAAAAAAACATGATTTAAATTTACAGGTAACAGCTTTAGTCATATAATTTAACAAAAAAACAAAGGACTAGTTTTCCAATTTGTTGTAAACTCTGCCTCTTTGGACAACACAAGAGGCATTAACCCCTTACACGCCGCTCAAACATAGACATTTCTCAGATTCCAGGTATCGGGGGACTTTTAACGAGTACGAGTACTTTAGAAAATGTGGTATCGAGGCCGATACCAGTATCGGTATCTGTGCATCCCTACTGATAACCGCACACCTAACTTGTCAAATGTCTTAAAAATAGGCACCAGAGCAATGTTTGTGGTAACCGTGGAATAAGAGGAATAATTTACTCCAGTCCTTTGAATTATGTAAGGAATAATTGACTCCGGTCCATTGCATTATTTGAAAATAATGCACACCCGCGGTGTAACGGCTTCGCGTTGTGCCGCATTGCACCTTGGGTGTGCATTATTTTCTTATAATTCAATGGCCCGTCGACAATTATTCCTTACATAATTCAAATGACTGGAGTAAATTATTCCACAGTTACCACAAAAATTGCTCTGGTTCCTATTTTTAAGACATTTGACAGGTCAGGTGTGCGGTTTACAGAAAAATAATCACACCCATGGAACATTTCTCAGCCAATCAGAATAAAGCATTCAACAGGCACGTGGTATAATATGCATTATAAAACGGGCAGTTCTGGTTCTTCATTCTGATTGGTTGAGACGCGTTCTAAGCCGTGATAAAATACACCGGTAACCTCACGGTTCAGACCACATTACATAAGTATCACTGCGCCACTGTTGCTGCGTACTGATTTATGAAAATAAAAAACAGTGTCTTTAATCATATTTTTAATTTGTCTACAATTGCACAATTAATGGCAACATCCAGATAACGGTCAATAAATATTGTTGAGTCATCTCGTCGATAAAGAGAAAACGTTGTCTGAGGATTTTATAACTCAAGTTCATACGTCCGCTATTATCCACTGGGTGGCGATCTTACCCAATTTAAACACTGACGCATTCACTGAAAACACCGTGTAGTACTGTTCATGGCTCCGTTTGAATCTGATCTCTTACTAAAGTACTTCACAAAAATGGAATTATCTCCGCTTTTAGCTAAAAATTTGGAGAGGTGATAAGGGAACAAATGAAGGTAGGATGAAATGTTTTTTGTTTGTTTTTGTTTGAAAGCGGATGGTCTGTTCTTTCATTTGATATTTTATGTTTATATAAAGAAGATAAATTTTCTGCAAGGCATTAAACTAAAACTGGGTGGCAACTTAAAAAAAAAACGCTGACGGGGAAAGAGTTCAGCATGCTTCCAAGCATATTTGATCATCACTTCAACAGTTGCACGATATAAATGTTAATGTATAAATTAAATTAGATGAATGGTGATTTATAAAATAAACACCACAGTCTTAAATCATATTTTCATTGTGTCTTTGCTGTGTCTGTGTTGTTGGTTGGGAACTGCGCTCTGTTTCAGTCACACTTGATTCTGAGGAACTACTTTGTTTGGCGGAAGAGTAATATTTGTATTAATGTAATTACAACTTATTTGTGTTTTATTTTATAAAATCCCTCTAACGATATGCATATGAAGTAACCGTTTTATAAACGCAATAAACCCCCTCGAAGCAGTGGGGTTACAGTGCATTTTATAACAGCTAAGGGGGTTTTAGGCACTCCGCTTCGCGTCGTGCCTAACAACGCCCCTTAGCTGTTATAAAATGCACTGGTAACCCACTGCTTCTCGGGGTTTATTGCTTTAATAATGACCAGCTGACTTAATATTATTTCCTTACATATGACAAAGAAATGATTAAGAAAGCTTACACTTTTAAAAATGCTGGGTTATTTTCAACCCAGTGTTAGGTCAGAAGAGGGATGAACCCAGCCCCTATGCTATTCAGTACAGTATATATTAAACCTGTGCTGGGTTGTTTTACCACAAAATGCTGGATTGTTTGAAACCATTGTTGGATCAAATATTAAAATTTTTTTGGTTAATTTAACAAGAGGTGGACACTACTTGAGTATTTAAGTTACATTTTCCAAGTATCTGTGCTTTATCAGAGTGTTTGTCTTGGGAGAAAATTTACTTTCCAAAAAAATTCACTACATTCTAAAGCCTAGAATCATGCTGTGTATTCCTTTTATATTGCATATTAAAATTGATTTAATACCTAATTACATACAAATTGTGTACTTTTACTTTTCTTCAGTAAAAGTATGAAAGTACTTTTTACTTAAGTAAAAAAGTACTAGATGTTTAATGTACTTAAATAATAAATATAAACTAAAAACTTGAAATTATGAGTAAAAATTAATATGCCTTGAAATTTATGTTTTCCAAATAAAAACACTGATATGAATACTTGAAAATGTACTTTTATGTAGAAAGTTAAAAACTTAAGTAGTGTCCACCTCTTAATTTAACCCAACGGTTGGGCTTGTTACTTTTTGACCCAGTGCTGGGTTGAAAATAACCCATGTGTAAAGCAGAAGTTACCTTTGCTCTCAACCCCAGCAGAGCTCAGCCAATGCAATACACTGCACCATGTGTCTTTGACAGAGAATCGAGTTTGAATATCACTCCATCACATCCTGCTCTGATGGGATATTTGTAGTCAGGGAAGTTGTACAGTTAAAATGCTGATCAAAATCACAGAAAAGGGGCTGCCATATGGTCATTCAGACAGACAAGTCCCCAGTGCTTTGAAGAACAGTGTGTCTGCTGTAATCAACATGAGCATTACTTTTGCTTGTCAAACCGTCAGCGAGTCTGTGACTGGTTTTCATGGCATACACCTGCGAGTGTGACTTTACATGCCAGCTCCTCATTCACAGAGACTCCTGGAGACAGCTGTCTGCCGCACACCTGGCCCAGTTCTCCCCAAATGTGTTTGAATCTCGACATTACTCATCTGATCATTCTGTGCTTGTGACATATTTGTAAGTATAGTGTACTTTGTAGTCAGTTCAAGATGGAAGTGCTTTCATTTTTAATGTTTAGTGACTCGGTGTGCTTCAGTAAGCACAGTTAGTGAAACACTGTATTGTGCACACTCCAGTGAATCCGCTGTGGTACGCGTGTGTTAAATGTGCTGAGTGGAAGGCGATGTGGCCGCACTGATCGCTAGTGACAGAATGAGGTGGAAGAGGTTGTGTGATGGGTGTCCCTGCGACCCACTGTTTTCCTCAGTGTGTCTGTTTGTATGTGTGTGTCTCACTTACTGTGTAATAGCTTAATTCAATTAGCTGCCTCAAAGCTTCACAGCTGCATTAATTAATCCAACAAACATGTACACTGATACCCAGTGTTATAAAAACAGGTATGAGCCGGGTCTGATGAAAACAGATCTGTCATCATGTTTGGAATAGGTTAACCTAAATACCAGCATGGTTTCCTTTTGGATTGGATTTGTGTACAGTATACTCTTAAAACGATTGGTTAAAAAGGGACAAGCCCAGCCTGCTTTTACTGGCTTTTGACATGTAGGTACATTTTTTTCCTCATGTTTTTAGGGGTTCAAGCCCGTAGGGCTGAAACCCTATTGTATTTGTATGGATTTTTATTAGGGGTTCAAGCCCGTAGGGCTGAAACCCTATTGTATTTGTATGGATTTTTATTATTCTAGTTATTATTTTTCTTCTGCCGTAGAACGGATCGTGCAGACCAAACCGTAAGGCCTAGAGACTTGAGACTTGGCCAAATGGTAGGACCCAATTTGGGGAGAGGTTGATAGAGTATCAACCCGATTGGCCTATAGGTGGCGCTATAGCGATAACAAACGCGTTGATGCTCATAACTCCCAGAATTCTTGTCCAAATGTCAAGTGTCTTATATCCGTGGATTCCTTGCGTCAAGACGAACAAAACGTATATCTCCGATTTCATTTCCGTCATGAAATTTTTTTCGCTATTTTCGATTTTGTCGAAAAAAATAAAAACGAACTAGTCCTAGGTTTTTTGTCCGATCGGAACCGTTCCAGTGCTGTAATATTCCTTGGAGTGTGAATATGAAAAGTTATCAAAAAAAAGTTGAACTTTATACTCGTCGTCGTCAAGCCACGCCCAAACGCCCCCAATGGGCGGAGCCTCTTGGACTTCAATGGCTGTAACTTGGGATTGGAAAGAGGTATCGAAACCAAATTTGGTACACATATACAGCGGACTATTCTGGGGTCACGTGCAAAAAATTGCATCGCTTGACCACTAGTTGGCGCTATAACACTACTTCAACTTTGAAGAGCTGTAACTAGAGAAATATGGGACCGATCAACTTGAGATTTGGCACGGGTGCTCTTGGTCTAGGGTACTATCTGTGTGGGAAAGGAATTTCGCGTAGCTCAAAAAACATGGCCGCCATCGGCCAATCAAGAAAAAGCAGCTATTGGGCAGGGTTAACGGAGGCCGATCGAAACGAAACGTGGTGGACCTGTTTGTCTCTTGGCCATGAAGGTCTGTGCAGAGTAAGAAAAAATTCGGCCTCCGGGAGGCGCTATCACGTTTTTTCAATGTTTAAGTGATTGTGTATTATGCAGTGTTTCAGATATCAACAAGATCTTTATATCATTTAATAGAGCTACATTTAATGAACAACTTTTCCTCAAGAAGCACTTGTCTCAGTCGAATCGTTTGTTAGATATTCATAATTTTCTCTTAAACCTACTTTTGCGAACTAGTCCTAGGTTTTTTGACCGATCTGAACCAATCCAGTGCTGGAATATTCCTTAGACACTGAATATCAATAATTATCAAAAAAAAGTTGAACTTTGCACTCGTCGTCGCAACACTACGGTCAAAAGTACGAAGAGGCGGGGCCACAAATACTTAAATTGCTATCATTTATGATAGGAATGAGATATCAACATGAAACTTGGTACACATATGTATAGACCCAAGCTGAGGTCACATGCAAAAAATTGCAGAGATTGTCCATTAGGTGGCGCTATAACTTAAGAACAAATAACCATAACTATAGCATATGTATATGACACATAAATATTTGTCTGACCTACTTGTTATTTTGCACATTACATCTACTTTCAGGTTCTTATAATGGTCTATGAGGATAATTATTTATCTTTGAAAACATGCCACTCAACAGCCAACCAGTATTAACCATGTACGAGTCAAGCCTAATAGTGTGTGATTACAACTAAACTCATGGGACTGTTGGTCTTATGTTTCCAATTGTCTGTGAGGATTTTTAGTTCATCTTTCTGAAAATCTTTGCATCTAACACAATGTGTGCAAAGTAAACAGTTCTCTAGATCAGTGGTTCTCAACACACCTGCTTCACATAATCAGCACAATAGTAGAGATCTCTATTAACTAAACTGATTGTGTCAGATGAGAGAAACATACAAAATGTGCAGAGCAGTGGTTCTCCAGAAACGGAGTAGAGAACCACTGCTCTATATGTTTATGATTATATGAAAAAACTATTTTGTGAACTAATACTTAGTTTTTCACTCAACACCACTAAAGCCAATGCAATACAATTTCCTGTAGTCTGTGAGCAAATATGAATGCCAAATTGTTATCACCAATTGTACGTCTTATTCCTTTAGTTGTTTAGCTTTGAATTACAAAAACAACTTTTCAAAACTACTAGAATTTTTTCAGTCAACAACAATAAAATCATCGCAGTACATTTTTCTGTCCTCTGTGTGTAAAGGTATATCAAATACAAAATGTAATGAATTTGAATACCTGCTTTTGTAAGCATAGATTTCATGTGATGTCACACATTGGTATAGGTGCCATTTGTACGACTGAATTGCAGCATGTGTGTTTAAAGGAACTCATAAAGATATGGATTAAAGTTTTTCATTATCTCCATTTATTTACATCAGTAGCATTAGGATTCTATTCTACCTTCCATGACATAAACGTGTCCTGACATGATGTATAATACAAAGTTGTTACATTTTTATATGTTATTTTTCAAATATTGCACCAAAAACTTCATGTGATAATGCAATTGGTTATTATTCACATAAATGACCTGCTAGAACCCAACTAAAAAGCAGCACTTTATGAAAGTAACACAGACAAATGCTCATCAGCAAATCTGCTGCAAATCTACTAAATAACATGACATTTGTTATTGACATAATTTGATATTGAAAACATATCTGGATCAGTTATTTATTGGCCCAGCCTAAAATCACATGAAAATAATTGCAGAGCTATACCACTATTTGACAATTTAACATGACAGAGCCTAAAAATGTTTCTATTAAAATATGTAACTTTGCTTTATTGTTTCCAAATCCATAAATTAGTATTCTCTTACAATAACACAATAAAAGGATTATATGAAAAATATATACTCTCTGTGTGAAACACAGACCCTCATTAATATACTTAAGAGCATGCTTATCAGGATTTGAGTTAAAAATGTGTCTACCTTTATTTACTTTTAAATATTCAATACTAATTTTATGTTAAATTAATTGTAAAAGGAAAACAATAATTTTAGCCAACAGATGGCAGAAGGTCATCTTCTGCCATCTGCTGGCTAAAATTATTATTTATTATTTAAAATGTATACTCAATGAAATTGTGTTCACAGGTTTCATCAATGGATGCATGATTTAACTTTATGAAGTCAGTATTATTATGTTAAAATAACATTTCGTCAATCATTCTGACGGTATCCGTTTTAACAGTCATGTGACATTCGAACATAGGATAAACATTTAAATAGGTTGATGAACTCTTAAATGACACCAAGCATATGGAGATTGGTCATTTATTTCAAAGTCTTATTTCCTAACCCTGCCATTTCTGCTTCTGTGTGTAAATGCATGTATGTGTTTTAGCTTATTCTTCATCATTGCTGTGTTATAGATTAGCCATGTGAGACCTATATCTCTATATCAGAACATCGTAGAGAAATTGTGGTGGGCTGTTTTGTCTCATGTTAACAATTTTTGAAACATTTTGTGTGACAAATCTTGCAACAGCATGCACCACATAATTTTCTCTTCAGAAAATTTACCTAATTGGTAACATGTTAGTATTTCATATTCTAAGTATATTTGATAACAATGCAGCAAATCTAAACAGGCATGCCCTTAAAGGTCTTAAAGGGTCATATAATGAGATTTTTTAAAGATGTAAAATAAATTGTTTGTGTACCCAGAGTGTGTATGTGAAGTGTTATCTCAAAATACTCCACAGATCATTTATTATAGCATGTTAAAATTGACACTTTGTAGGCCTGAGCAAAATTGTGCAGTTTTTGGGTGTTTCCTTTAAAATGCAAATGAGTGGATGAAATGCAAACACTGATCACAATGATGGTGGTTTGTTGTAATTGAAATTCAATTGTGCTCTCGATTATTTTATTTTTTATCTTTTTCATGTTTTCTAGGTTGATATAAGCACTGGGGACCCAATTATAGCACTTACACTTGGAAAAAGTCAGATTTTCACGCTATGACCCCTTTAAGGTCCCAGATCGCTTGAACCCCGCTGATCGCTGCTTGCAGCTATATTTATTCTAGTTATTATTTTTCTTCTGCCGTAGAACGGATCGTGCAGACCAAACCGTAAGGCCTAGAGACTTGAGACTTGGCCAAATGGTAGGACCCAATTTGGGGAGAGGTTGATAGAGTATCAACCCGATTGGCCTATAGGTGGCGCTATAGCGATAACAAACGCGTTGGTGCTCATAACTCCCAGAATTCTTGTCCAAATGTCAAGTGTCTTATATCCCTGGATTCCTTGCGTCAAGACGAACAAAACGTATATCTCCGATTTCATTTCCGTCATGAAAATTTTTTCGCTATTTTCGATTTTGTCGAAAAAAATAAAAACGAACTAGTCCTAGGTTTTTTGTCCGATCGGAACCGTTCCAGTGCTGTAATATTCCTTGGAGTGTGAATATGAAAAGTTATCAAAAAAAAGTTGAACTTTATACTCGTCGTCGTCAAGCCACGCCCAAACGCCCCCAATGGGCGGAGCCTCTTGGACTTCAATGGCTGTAACTTGGGATTGGAAAGAGGTATCGAAACCAAATTTGGTACACATATACAGCGGACTATTCTGGGGTCACGTGCAAAAAATTGCATCGCTTGACCACTAGTTGGCGCTATAACACTACTTCAACTTTGAAGAGCTGTAACTAGAGAAATATGGGACCGATCAACTTGAGATTTGGCACGGGTGCTCTTGGTCTAGGGTACTATCTGTGTGGGAAAGGAATTTCGCGTAGCTCAAAAAACATGGCCGCCATCGGCCAATCAAGAAAAAGCAGCTATTGGGCAGGGTTAACGGAGGCCGATCGAAACGAAACGTGGTGGACCTGTTTGTCTCTTGGCCATGAAGGTCTGTGCAGAGTAAGAAAAAATTCGGCCTCCGGGAGGCGCTATCACGTTTTTTCAATGTTTAAGTGATTGTGTATTATGCAGTGTTTCAGATATCAACAAGATCTTTATATCATTTAATAGAGCTACATTTAATGAACAACTTTTCCTCAAGAAGCACTTGTCTCAGTCGAATCGTTTGTTAGATATTCATAATTTTCTCTTAAACCTACTTTTGCGAACTAGTCCTAGGTTTTTTGACCGATCTGAACCAATCCAGTGCTGGAATATTCCTTAGACACTGAATATCAATAATTATAAAAAAAAAGTTGAACTTTGCACTCGTCGTCGCAACACTACGGTCAAAAGTACGAAGAGGCGGGGCCACAAATACTTAAATTGCTATCATTTATGATAGGAATGAGATATCAACATGAAACTTGGTACACATATGTATAGACCCAAGCTGAGGTCACATGCAAAAAATTGCAGAGATTGTCCATTAGGTGGCGCTATAACTTAAGAACAAATAACCATAACTATAGCATATGTATATGACACATAAATATTTGTCTGACCTACTTGTTATTTTGCACATTACATCTACTTTCAGGTTCTTATAATGGTCTATGAGGATAATTATTTATCTTTGAAAACATGCCACTCAACAGCCAACCAGTATTAACCATGTACGAGTCAAGCCTAATGGTGTGTGATTACAACTAAACTCATGGGACTGTTGGTCTTATGTTTCCAAGTGTCTGTGAGGATTTTTAGTTCATCTTTCTGAAAATCTTTGCATCTAACACAATGTGTGCAAAGTAAACAGTTCTCTAGATCAGTGGTTCTCAACACACCTGCTTCACATAATCAGCACAATAGTAGAGATCTCTATTAACTAAACTGATTGTGTCAGATGAGAGAAACATACAAAATGTGCAGAGCAGTGGTTCTCCAGAAACGGAGTAGAGAACCACTGCTCTATATGTTTATGATTATATGAAAAAACTATTTTGTGAACTAATACTTGGTTTTTCACTCAACACCACTAAAGCCAATGCAATACAATTTCCTGTAGTCTGTGAGCAAATATGAATGCCAAATTGTTATCACCAATTGTACGTCTTATTCCTTTAGTTGTTTAGCTTTGAATTACAAAAACAACTTTTCAAAACTACTAGAATTTTTTCAGTCAACAACAATAAAATCAGCGCAGTACATTTTTCTGTCCTCTGTGTGTAAAGGTATATCAAATACAAAATGTAATGAATTTGAATACCTGCTTTTGTAAGCATAGATTTCATGTGATGTCACACATTGGTATAGGTGCCATTTGTACGACTGAATTGCAGCATGTGTGTTTAAAGGAACTCATAAAGATATGGATTAAAGTTTTTCATTATCTCCATTTATTTACATCAGTAGCATTAGGATTCTATTCTACCTTCCATGACATAAACGTGTCCTGACATGATGTATAATACAAAGTTGTTACATTTTTATATGTTATTTTTCAAATATTGCACCAAAAACTTCATGTGATAATGCAATTGGTTATTATTCACATAAATGACCTGCTAGAACCCAACTAAAAAGCAGCACTTTATGAAAGTAACACAGACAAATGCTCACCAGCAAATCTGCTGCAAATCTACTAAATAACATGACATTTGTTATTGACATAATTTGATATTGAAAACATATCTGGATCAGTTATTTATTGGCCCAGCCTAAAATCACATGAAAATAATTGCAGAGCTATACCACTATTTGACAATTTAACATGACAGAGCCTAAAAATGTTTCTATTAAAATATGTAACTTTGCTTTATTGTTTCCAAATCCATAAATTAGTATTCTCTTACAATAACACAATAAAAGGATTATATGAAAAATATATACTCTCTGTGTGAAACACAGACCCTCATTAATATACTTAAGAGCATGCTTATCAGGATTTGAGTTAAAAATGTGTCTACCTTTATTTACTTTTAAATATTCAATACTAATTTTATGTTAAATTAATTGTAAAAGGAAAACAATAATTTTAGCCAACAGATGGCAGAAGGTCATCTTCTGCCATCTGCTGGCTAAAATTATTATTTATTATTTAAAATGTATACTCAATGAAATTGTGTTCACAGGTTTCATCAATGGATGCATGATTTAACTTTATGAAGTCAGTATTATTATGTTAAAATAACATTTCGTCAATCATTCTGACGGTATCCGTTTTAACAGTCATGTGACATTCGAACATAGGATAAACATTTAAATAGGTTGATGAACTCTTAAAGGACACCAAGCATATGGAGATTGGTCATTTATTTCAAAGTCTTATTTCCTAACCCTGCCATTTCTGCTTCTGTGTGTAAATGCATGTATGTGTTTTAGCTTATTCTTCATCATTGCTGTGTTATAGATTAGCCATGTGAGACCTATATCTCTATATCAGAACATCGTAGAGAAATTGTGGTGGGCTGTTTTGTCTCATGTTAACAATTTTTGAAACATTTTGTGTGACAAATCTTGCAACAGCATGCACCACATAATTTTCTCTTCAGAAAATTTACCTAATTGGTAACATGTTAGTATTTCATATTCTAAGTATATTTGATAACAATGCAGCAAATCTAAACAGGCATGCCCTTAAAGGTCTTAAAGGGTCATATAATGAGATTTTTTAAAGATGTAAAATAAATTGTTTGTGTACCCAGAGTGTGTATGTGAAGTGTTATCTCAAAATACTCCACAGATCATTTATTATAGCATGTTAAAATTGACACTTTGTAGGCCTGAGCAAAATTGTGCAGTTTTTGGGTGTTTCCTTTAAAATGCAAATGAGTGGATGAAATGCAAACACTGATCACAATGATGGTGGTTTGTTGTAATTGAAATTCAATTGTGCTCTCGATTATTTTATTTTTTATCTTTTTCATGTTTTCTAGGTTGATATAAGCACTGGGGACCCAATTATAGCACTTACACTTGGAAAAAGTCAGATTTTCACGCTATGACCCCTTTAAGGTCCCAGATCGCTTGAACCCCGCTAATCGCTGCTTGCAGCTATATTTTTGTTTTGTTTTTGGAGTTGGGTGTGTAAGATACCAAATTGTGTTAAAATTAATTTTTGTTCATATCTTTAATATTGATTGAATAAGGTCATGTCAAATATTATAATCATAATGAAATGAATGGCTAAAATCAGACTTTGATTTTCATTATCTCAGAATTTAATTTTGAAACTGTAGTATGGTTATTACAGACTGGGTCATGTATAAAAAAAATGTTTTGTCATAATTGTGCTGCTTTTTCTCACATATTTAGACATTGTATCCATTTATAATTGAACTATTGTTAGAAAAGGGCTGGATGAATGAATACTGTGTGGATACCTGTCTATTATAGACAGATATATAAACAATATCCACTTCAATTATATAGACAAAATAGAATTGAAATATTGCCTTCAAACTTAATTTTCGCAAATGTTACAACTAACCCCCTGCCTTTTACAATTAACCCCACCTATGGGGTAAGTTGTAACGTTTGCACTTCTGTCACGTTTGGTGAACTTCAAATGTTCATTTGTAGCAGAGCTGTGTGTGTTGCTGTGTAAAAATATAATTAATCAAACTCAAATATTTTTGAATGATTGAGCCAAAACCAAAAAGCGTTAGGTTGTGCCCCACTCTCCCCTACATTTCATTTGCTTAAAAAAAAAACATGTCTTCCAATACTGTTAGCAACCCATTTTGATGACTTCCACATTAATAGCACACCTTTTGAAAAATGTTGCCAAAGTCCAATTTGAATGCATACTGTATGATACACCAGTCCTTCCCATTCATTTATTACCTCGCATATTTTCGTGTCAATTTATGTACTGATTTCTCAGTTTTTGGCTTAAACCATTGTTGCTTGGGTTTGGGGTTAAATTTGAGATTTGGGTTATAGGATGTCATTTAATGTATCTGGTTTCTCAATTTTTTTTAAACCTTGGTTGCTTGAAGTTGGGGTCAGAATTAGGGTTGGGATGTTATTTTATGTAACAGAAAGTTGTTCTAACCCCAACCCCAAGCCACAATGGAAAAAATAGAAAAAAACCTAAGAAACTAATGCATAAAATGACACAAAAAGATAAATGGTATTGAGTGAACAGGAAGGACTGGCGTATGTACACAAAATTGGACTTTGGCGTATGTATTGCACGACTTTTCAAAAGGCATGCTATTCATACGCAATTCATTAGAATGTGCTAAAGGTTCTGAGGTAAAATATGCAGATTGTGCAATATTTTCCTGTAGCTCAACTGGTAAAACATAAAGCTAACAAAGCCAATATCATGTCTTTGATTCTTAAGGAATTGGCTTGAATGCATTTTCAATAAAAGCATCTGCCAAATATCAAAGATTTACATGTAAATTGCTTGTTTGTGTTTCTACTTTCAATCCCCATCAGGGTGATGTGAACTTATGAAACTCCAGATGTTTGTTTGAAAGGAACTTCTGCTTTCTTTAAAGAGGAAGTTTTGATAAAGACTCATAGCAGTGCATCTAATAAATCAGCCAGCACTGTCACATCAATTCTTCACTGTTAGCAACCATGCAGATTCATTTGACCTTTCTTTAGCCATGCCGTGACAAAGAGCCTTTTGGCCTTTCTCTGAGATATTAAACAGCCATTACACAGCTGTTCCCAGACAGGCTTAATAATGGGAGAAATGAGACAGACTTAGAGAGGAACAAGTTGGAATTTTAGATAAGACATTGGGGATGTCCCCATTTCTAAAAATCTTTTATCAAAATTTTAAAAACACGAAAGCATTTCTGTGGTTGAGGGTTAGTCTATGGTGACTGTAATATCATTACCTGTACAAAAGTCATCATGTGCCTTGCATGTCATGGAAAATATCAATAAAAACTGGGTGTATGTGAATATTTTTACACGACTCATGCATCATGTGAAAAACCTTTTAGTATGATAAAAATTTTGACCTTTTATAAAATGAGATATAGTTTCCCACTTGCTCTAGTGTAGTGGCACAGGACTGCATAGTTAATATATTCAAATATTGTATATTGCGCTTTATACAAATTATGCAATTGTGTTTATACAATTGTTTTGTCACAGCTGTGCCCTGTGTTCTGCTGTTGTTGTCTTAACCTCCTAAGACTTGGGGCCTTATTTATAAAATGCTGCGTAAAGACCATCCTACATTTGAGCTTATGATCATTTATCAAAAATGCGTACGTCTGCTCAGACCCTGATGTGGCGCTAAGCACTTTTCCACGTCAAAGACCGTTTTAATAAATATGGACTTTGACGTTGATTTTTGCATACGCACACTTTACGATCAAATCTGTGCATACGCACGCTTTTTAAATGAGGCCCGTGGATGTCCACATACGTAGACATTACATTTTTGTGTTGTTTGCACCATAATATTTAATTCTGTGTAAATGGAACTTGTTGTACACAAACATGGACAATTACACTGCTTCATGTTCAAAAAAATATATTTGGTTATTTTATTTATTGGTTCTTCCTAACCCCAAAATAGCTGGAAGAAATCTGAAAAAAAAAGAGACAAACCAAAGTTTGGGTCTTAGGAGGTTAAGCAATTTCAGAAAAAGGTCCTAATACTATTTTGATAGCCTATGTTCCTTCGAGGTACCAATATGCACCTTTTAAGTACAAAAGTACTGTACTGTTTCATAAAGTACCATCCCAGTGACAACTTTTGTACTGTCTTGTACCTCTTCTTCTGAGAGCGTGTAGTGTAGAGTCTCAGTGGATGCTGCGTTCTGTTCTCTAAACACCATGAAGAGTTTCAGTTCCTTGTGTGGTTGAAAGTGTCAATGGTGCCTCGAAACTAATGGCACTACTACTATGACAAAAACTAAATACAGAGTTTCGACTGACTCTGGGTGGTGGGACTTTTTGTGGTCAACCAAAAAACAGCCCATGCAAAAATAAGATTCGATGTGATTCAGGTTTATTGTGAAAGAAAAAAATAACATTTATACACGTAACCCACAATGTTCCAGTATGCATTATAATGACAGTGTCTATTATTACTGTAGTCAAACATACATACCAATTTGCTTGTTTCATCTTCCTGTTCCACTGCTACCTGTGGGAAGAGATTGACTGTGAGGTCATTGTTTGAAATATTTGATGAGGTCATTGTTTAAAATATTTGAAAGGAACTTGGTGTACATTCCATTCATTCCCCTCAGCGTCACATGATCTTTGACAAGCCGAGGAGTTTGTTCAAAGAGTATTTGCAAAAAGTACTACTGTAATAATGAATGCAGCCTTTGTTGTTATACTTCAGCTTTTTTACTTCTCTGGTCGCAAAAAAACCCCTGTTTGATTAGACAATATCAGATGTGGTTTTAACATTTCTTATCAAGAAAAATGCTTAAAGAGACACTCCCTTTTTTTTTAAAATATGCTCATTTTCCAGCTTCCCTAGAGTTAAACATTTGATTTTTACCGTTTTGGAATCCATTCAGCTGATCTCCGGGTCTGGCGCTACCACTTTTAGCATAGCTTAACATAATCCATTGAATTTGACTTGATCCATTGAATTGAACTTGAATCTTTTAGTTGTGTACTAAGACCAAAGGAAAATTAAAAGTTACGATTTTCTATGCCGATATGGCTAGGAACAATACTCTCTACTGAAAGTAACCAAGGGGACTATTTTCGGGTGCTGCGTAATATCATTGCGCCTGCTGAAGCCATGTTACAGCAGCAAAGTCCTTGATATTATTACACCGGAATGAGAGTATAGTTCCTAGCCATATCGGCCTAGAAAATCAAAACTTTAAATTTTCCGTCGGTTTTAGTACACAATGTAACTACAGAAGAGTCACGTTTTAAATAGGAAAAATATTGAAACTCTTTGGTTATTTTTGGGCACGATGCTAATGGTGTAATCAGATTTAATGGATTATGCTGAAAGTGGTACTGCCAGACCCAGAGATCAGCTGAATGGATTCAAAAACGGTAAAAATCTAATTTTTAACTCTAGGGGAGCTGAAAAATGAGCTTATTTCCAAAAAAAGTGGAGTGTCCCTTTAACTTGGCTTTAATCAGTGGTGTAATGGTGACTCTAGTGGGTATACTCTTTATTTACCTCCCACAGTGAAATGTAATAGTCTTGCATAATTAGTTCACTTCAATAGGCTAGTATTGTCACTGCTGCTTGTCTTTTAACCATAAGGATCATTATGAAATTGGGCAAACTCCGTACCCTGCACTAAACCACTGTTTTTCAACACTGCTTTAAAGCTAAACATGAGCCTCATAAGAGTTTAAAGCGTTTACTGGAGAAAGTCTGCCACCTTGTGGTTGCTTAGAAGAATTGCATAATCTATGACATCATCAAGCCAAAGTGGATAAAGGTCATTGCAGTAATGTGGAGGAGAACGATAACCAAAAGAGTGTTAGGCGTGCACAATATCTTGGAATGTGGATATTGCATTCACAAGTAGTCGGATTTAAGCTTCATGAGAGCAGTCCTTTGCCGTATTTGTCAAAGGAAGCTAAAGGAGAGACGCCCATCGGAAGGGTGCCTCTCTCTGTTCCTTAGCGGGTATAAATAGTCACTTCCTCTCAGGCAATTCCATCGCCATCTCTGTCTGGGTGGGGATGCTTGTAGTCGGACAAAATTGTCCCACCCAGAGCTGTGGGGTCAGGGAGTTTCAAGAGACCTACAGATTTGTCTGAAACATCTTAGTGACTGACAGGCCACTCACCATCAGAGCTTTTTACAGTGAAGTTCACTTCCTGTGTGTTGCAAACCTCCCATAGTCATTTTAAAATACAATTTATCAACCAACTTTAATTATTTATTCTTAAAAAGGGTTCTTTATCATGCTGCATGGTTCCAAGTTTTTCAGTATATAAATGAATTGCTAGGGTGTTGTGTGTGGTGACAAAAGAGTTTGCTACGCTAAGGTGTTCTGTATGGTTTTACCTAGATGTTATGTGGTTTCCTGCTGGTCAAAGTCAAAAAAGGCCTAAAACCCACATTTATAATGTGTCTATACATTAAATGCGACATTTCACAAGAGTTTTTATAAGATGTCAAATAAATCTTCGGTGTCCCCAGGGTATGTATGTGAAGTTCTAGTTTAAAATACCATATTGATAATTTATTATAGCATGTTAAAATGGCCATTTTGGGTGTGTCCTTTAAAATGCAAATGAGCTGATCTCTGCACTAAATGGCAGTGCCATGGTTGGATAGTGCAGTTTAAGGCGTGGTATTATCTCCTTCTGACATCACAAAGTGAGCCAAATTTCAATGACTTATTTTTTCACATGCATGCAGAGAATGGTTTACCAAAACTAAGTTACTGGGTTGATCTTTTTTACATTTTCTAGGTTAATAGAAGCACTGGGGACCCAATTGTAACACTTAAACATGGAAAAAGTCAGATTTTCATGATATGTCCCCTTTAAGATATGGCCCTCGTCTTTATTGCATGTCTGAGGGACTGTATGTGCTGTATACTTATATAAACAAAAGCTAATTTTTCAACAAACTGCAAAGGTGCATTCTCTCTTCAAATATCTGGTGGGGCTCCTATTCCTCCACTGTGCAGCCATAGTGACATCTGTCTAACTGTGGTGTTTCTGAGCCAGAGAGAGCAAACATCCCACTCCCAGCCTCAGGCTGAGCTCCAGCTGAGAGTGTAGGATGTTTACATTCCCTGATGCTCACAGTCTTCCCAAGTCAAGCTGGGATGAAGAAAGCCGACCCTGAATTGAAAGGAAAGAGTCTTTTGGGTCACCTGAATGTTCGGTTTCTATCAATCAATCAATGCACAAACTAATGCTCAAGTTACATGAATTACAATGTCATATACAGTGTCAGTGGATAGAGGATCCTTCTGCATCACTGGATGATATCAGCTTCAAGGTTTAACATTAAACCCTAGGACCATTGTAAAAGTTTAAGGCCAATTAACAGAACTGTGATTTTCCTATATATTGGCAAGCGTTCATGCATTTGTTCATTGTTTGCTTGTCTTGGGTTTACATGATGGCTTGAAAATGTTGTTGGACAATCTGCCAAGTAAAAGTAGTTGAAAATTATAAACAAATATGTAAAAAATGTGTTGCACCATTTATCATTTTCCAGCAAAGTGTTTATATTTGTGTATTTTAGCCAATGAATAAAGTGAAGTACAAAACATCACTGCTGCGCCTTTTAGGAATCTAGTCATGCTGGTCATTAGACTTTGAGATAATCTAACCTCTCTATTAATAGAAACGCATTCCTCAATGTGCCGCCTACTGACTGGTTCCACTCATGGGGTAGAAGGAGTGCTGGGAGAGTTTGTTTGTGGGAGTAAACCGAAGGCAATGAGATTCTAGAGTCTATGTCCTATGGGACAACAAAGAGGAGGGGGAACTGGACGCTCCCACGGAACGCCGTCATATGAGGAGCCTCTGCGTCGCTTCTGGCTCCTGTCCAAAATCCCTATCTACCCTCCCGAAGCTGCGACCCCTCCTCGTTCCTAAAGGATGTGGCCGCTCCCAGCCTCTGTGAACTGGACTGAATGGGAGATTTTCACATTCTTCAGTGCTCTTTCCTCTTATTGGACAAGATGACTGTCTTTCGGCCCCCTTCCTCCATGTCTACGTCTTTAATCTTCTGGGTAAAGTCATCAGACTTGCTGGCAGCCTATGGGCATAAAGAGGGGTGGAGGAACAAGAAACACAGAGAAAGAAAGAGTGATTGAGTTTACAAGGAAGGGGAACAACAGGGGACAGAGTGATTAAAATGGCAGGGCTGAAAAAAGACTGATAGTAAAAAAGTGTAGGGCTTAGTGAGTGACTGCAGGGACGAGAAGCTTGAGTGTTGCTTAAGTGTAATTTTTTAATAAAATAAATATATTATAATGTGTGAGAATTGTGTTTTGAGTAATAGAGAATCCCTGGCATTAGTTGATAATCATTAATATTTATATTTACACATTTTTTTTGAAATATTAAACGATTAGTCAATTTTCTAAATAAAATCCAGATATTTACTCACCAACATGTCATCCAAAAATGTTGATGTCTTTCTTTATTCAGTCAAGAAGAAATTATGTTTTTTGAGGAAAACATTCCAGGATTTTTCTCATTTTAAATGGACTTTAATGGACCCCAACACTTAACAGTTTTAATGCAGTTTAAAATCGCAGTTTCAAAGCACTCTAAACGCTCCCAAACGAGGCATAAGGGTCTTATCTAGCGAAACAATTGTCATTTTTGGTAAGAAAAAAAAAATGCACTTTTAAACCACAACTTCTCATCTTCCTCTGGTCCTGTGACGCGCCAGCACAACCTCACGTGATTACGTCATCAGGTTATGGATGACGTATTGAAACTACGCCCCTGTGTTTACAAGTGTGGAGAAAGAGGACCGCTCCAACGTTGTTGTGTGTCAAATGATACTAATTAATGTCTTTGTGTCAGTTTATTGTTTAAAATGGTCCGCTAATCTGCGTTTCCTATATGTAACATGTGACCTTTCTACGTCATTACGCAGTTACGTGCAGTCGCGTCACACGAATGAAGGAAGACGAGAAGTTGTGGTTTACAAGTGCATATTTTTTATTTTTCTTGCCAAAAATGACAATCGTTTTGCTAGATAAGACCCTTATGCCTCATTTAGAGTCCTTTAAAACTGCAACTTTAAACTGCATTAAAACTGTTAAGTATTGGGGTCCATTAAAATGAGAAAAATCCTGGAATGTTTTACTCAAAAA
Organism: Paramisgurnus dabryanus; assembly: GCF_030506205.2. Classification (NCBI taxonomy): domain Eukaryota; kingdom Metazoa; phylum Chordata; class Actinopteri; order Cypriniformes; family Cobitidae; genus Paramisgurnus; species Paramisgurnus dabryanus. Next base: position 15,826,289 of record NC_133356.1, read on the forward strand.
ACATAATTTCTTCTCGACTGAACAAAGAAAGACATCAACATTGGATGACATTGTGGTGAGTAAATTATCTGGATTTTTTTAAAGAAAATTTACTAATCCTTTAAGTGCCTTTTGAAGCATATTACACTTCGGCCTATCCAGGCATGATGTGACAAAATTTCAGCAACAAACAATTAGGCCAAACCTAATTTTTAACACTGTAAAAAAAGATTTGTTGGTTCAACTTAAAGTTAGTTACCTGGTGGCATTAAAATTGAGTTAATTCAAATAATATTACTTAAAATATAACGAAAATTTTTGCAAAAGTCATAGTGGGTGAAACTAGAACTATAACTTTTTTTTGCAACTTATTGCTTTGAGTCACATGAAGACAGTGTTAGGGTTGTTGTAAAGACACTCTGGTACACCAACAATTGTAGTTTACAGGGACATACAGCAAATCTTCATGATGTTATTACCTTTGCATTTTTTTAATATATTTTAACAAGGCTAGACTTAAAAAATGTCATTCTTAATTTCATAGACAGAATGAAATGACAAATATCAGTTAAAATATTACAATTTACATCATTGATATCTAGCTATTGAAGTACTACTGTAAATTCTATTACTAGGAACATTTAATTTGTTCACTTTTGTAACATTTCCAGTGTACTTGCAAGTTTCAGTGTAAGATTCAATGTAAATATTATCAGTCATTTACTATAAAGAAACAATGAGAGAAAGATGAGAGATAACTTTAATAATTTTTCTTTTTTGTTAGGCCACTATAAAAGATGCCCCAGAGCAGGTGTTTTCAAACTTTATGATGACCCCCCAATGATAAACCTTTTGTGAGTAACCCCCTACCTAATTATATTGTGCAGTAATGCTGGATGTATAAACATGAAGAGCAACATTTTCAATTCAAATGTATTTGTACTGCAGAAACTTTAAAAGATAAATCTTGTTTCATAGCGGTTTTACAAGGAATCCTGCCTTATAAACCCCAATAAGTGAGATAAGGAACCTGTAATAAGAAAAACACACAAGAAAAATACAAAGAAAAAAAATTCTAAAATATCTAATAATTTTTTTCTCTGAAATTTTCTGGGGACCACCTAGAACCTTCTGGTGGTCCTTGGACCCGTTTCAAAACCCCTGCCCCAGAGGACTGTCTCACCCCAGGACAGGGTGTCTGCAGGGTCAACCTAAAAGAGCTGTCCAGAGTGCTGAAACGGTGTGCTCATTAAATTAAATCTGATTTAGTGATAACAAAACAAGGTAAGAACTCTCAAATGTGAGCTCAATATATCACAGACTGAATTGAGGACTTTAGATAACAAGTTTATAAACTTTGTACTGTGTACAATTTTTATAATGTTAAAAAATATTTTCTGCAATCCCATAGTAATGAAGAGACAGCTATAAGACATCTGTATATTGTTTTCTCCTTTATCTGATTCATAGCAGATGAGTATAGTGTTTGGGAAACCTGTTTGATTTAGTGGCCTTATCATTAAATTAATGTTCTGGGACATAATTTGCCTCACAGGCTTCTGTTTATCTAATCTACATAATTTATTAGTGTTATATCATACTTACTAACACTGAATATTATTTATTGGGTTGACTGACACAATGGAGCAGTAAAAGTATTTATATAAAATGCAAACACTACATATAAATCAAGTTCCTTTACAAGCTAGATAGTTAGACTCTATAAACCTGAAAGTTTTCCCTGTGCTGACCCAAAGCTGTTCGTCAAGATCATGTTTCCATGCTTTTCATCGCAAGCCCTGTGGGATCCCTTATGCAGGGGGTGGGAAAGCGAGAGTCCTGCGTTCTCTGGATCCGTGTTACAGGCCTTTGAAAGGCTAGAAAAGAGTGACCTGGAGACCGGGGAAGCTCGGCTAATCTGGGTCTTAGCGCTCCGCAGGTGTCGGGTGGAATGTGTTTTACATGACTGAAAGTGTTAATCTGACGCAAATGGCAACCCGCCGCTTCCGATGTTGACATTCAACCTCTGGAGACAGCTTTTGATCCTGCCTGACCTCATGGAGCAGATCCTCGGCCTGATCTGCTCTTGAAATGTTGTTTGCTTTTGACATGCCACCAAAGGATCCATTTCAGCCCGTCTTAGTTCACACCGCCACACTATTGCACCTGCTTTAGACTGTAAGCAATATGGCTGAAACAGTGCTGTATACTGTTTTACATCATTTGCATGACAAATAAGCACAGGATGGTGTGAAATCTTTTTTTAAAGTGATGTACTGTTGCATGATCTCTCTATTCATTTACTGTTAATCTTGGGTTGCCAGATTTTTGACCTTTTTAATCTAATCTATCTATCTAAATTCTATTGTTATTTTATGTGCTATTTGATGAAAAAAGGGTTGAATCCCGGGTATGTCCATGTACTTTATGAGTCTGTCCAGGTTCTCAGGGCTCTGGGTGAGAGTAACAGCAGTTGGCTGCTGCAAACATCCGACTGAAAGCTCCATCTTAAGCATCAGCTTCCAGTCAAGGATGTTTACAGTAGCCTGTACTGCCAGCAGTTTGCACGTGCAGCCACATACACCTGACAATGACTTTAAATATTAAACAACAAGAACTATTGTATGATTTACTGCAACGGACCACAATTAAAAGAGTGGAAAACTGTCAATATTAAACAATAATTAAACTGTAATGTGGAGCTTAAATGTCTCTGCTTTCGGTACTTTAACCGCAGTGTCCATGGAGATACAGTCATTATGGCTAGGTTTACTCCACCTTGTGTCCGTGTGACACCATGAGGGCTGGTTTCCATGACAAAGGAGAAATGCCGTATTTACGCTGAAAACACCAAGTCAGCGGGTGCCGCTTGTTTTGCCTCGACACTCCCACAACGGTCCAATCTGATGAAGCTTCACACGCAAAGTATCCCTGCTGACTGCAAAAGTCTCTTAAACACAAACACCAGAGCAGCTTCCTGCCAACCCCCTCCAATCAAAAAGCATCCATCTCTGTGTTTACTCTCTAAATGAAGCCGTTACAGGACCTGTGTTGTGAGGGCTGAGATGGCAGATTTCCTCAAGACTGTCACAACTCCCTTCACTCCTAGACACAATAAGCAAAATCACACAATCGCACAAGAACATCAACTTGTACTCAAAATCAATAAATCAACATTATTTCTGTCACAAGTTTTACCTCGAAAACTGGAAATGTGTGAGTGAGAACAGATGCTAGCTATTTTGACAAACTGATAATGAGATTTTTAACTAACTCTTACTTATATGTTCTTTGCAGAGACTTTAGCTATGTGGATTAAGATTGCCAGAGGTAAGTGCAATCTGCACTGTAAAAAACAGTAAAAACGTCAGTCAAGTTTATGGTACACTCAAAAGTGATCTGTGAAATTGACTAAAAATTCACTATATTTATGAATTCACTAAATGGGATGAATCGTTCACTTTTGAATTTATAACTCTGATCCTTCGCTAAGCCTTATGTTAAAGAGCACCTATTGTCCGATTTACGTTTTACATTTCCTTTGGTGTGTATTAGTACATGTTAATGATATGCAAAAGGTACAAACCCCAAAGTAAACAATGAAGCGAGTTATTGTCTCCAACGTAAATCTCTTTTCTTAGACTACAAACAACACACGGATTGTAGGCAACAGTTTACTTCCTGGGATTGGTTGTCATAATTCCTCCCGCTAACTCCTGTTAGCATTGCATTGTGAGCGAATCTTTCAAACATGGTAAGGAGCGTCACACTTCCGGCTGAGGTCAGAGGTATTCAGGCCATTTACAACGTCAGGGACATAGAGCTTTTCAAATCTGTGCGTTTCAGGAAGAAACTGAAATCTGGAGCTACAAAAATGTACGGTATGTGGAAAAGTCTTTTTTTAACCATAAACCACGCGAACACATTGTATTATACCAAATACATAAAAGTATGTTGTTTATTAGCAATGAAATAGATCTTAGATATTTAAATATTGTAAGAATATTTCTAATATCCATTATTAAAAATATTTTATAACAAAATATACAGGGGGTACAACAGTTTGAGACCACACTGTAATGGGATACATCATCAATTTCATCAATCAATTTTTAAAATTTAGAAACTAAATTTGTAAATGGTAATATTTTAACTTGCAATGGCTTTTAATAAAAAAAAAAACTTTTTCATATTCAGACCCACTACATCTCCAATAGAGGATACAATACGCAAATATGTGTGCTTGTAAATACCCAAAATGCATTCTTTACGACACCCTACTGGAGCAGCGGTCAGTTGCATGTGCTGCAGAATAATTAACAGATTGTTAATGAGAAGTGTGTGTACATTTAACAGTGTTTTGAGACTGTGTGTAGGGCATGCTATCCATTCCCAGGGTTCCATATCCCTCCCAGTGTTCAGGTCACGGTGGGAACAAAGCAAACTTTATCAGCACACTGCAATCCCACATTCCGCAGATTCTTAGCACTTGGCAACCGCATAGCATGTAGTAAGGCAAAGACGTACAGAGAGAGGGAATGGGGGAAGGGGTGGAGAGAAAGGAAAGAGGGTGAGACTAACAGAAAAAATCAAGAGATCTGGCTACGAGTCTGAAGACCTCCACCCAAACAGAGCCTCAACTTTTGGCAACGGTAACTGTGTCACTGACACCAAGTGGTTTTAGCGTTAACAGTAGTTATTACACTAAAGGATGTTAAGATGATGAGTTACGTTGATCCGGTGACAAGCAATTCGTACTACACAATCACAATTAATCAAAACATATTAGATGGTTAGTGTGAAGGTCATATTTCCAATGAGATTTCATGGTGGGCGGGGAAATTCGAAATAAAAAAGGGTTTAGTAAAAATGTTCTGTAATTTGTAAGTGGTCGCAGTTGGTAAGGACAAAAATAAGAGATTTTAATATTATCACATATAAAAAATGCTAATATTTACAACTGTCATGTCTGTCCTAAAACTGACTATCCCTTGTTGTCGTAGTCTGTCTTTATTATAGTCTCTAATTGGATCCAATCTGGCTGGGGAGTTTCACTAAGCATGGTGCTGAGTGCTCATATTGTTACTATGCTCTCCAAATGCAATACATTCACAAACAAGATAAAGTTACAGCAAGGTCACAAGGACCAGACTCACAATGTCACACATTCCACATCTTCATTTCTTTTCTTCTTCATTACACTTGTTACTCTCACTTTGCTAGTATCAAATAGATGCAAACATCAAAGGAGTCTAAGTGAACAATAAAGCAGAAACCTCAGAAATATATGACTGAATCCATAGATCCTGATGGCTGAAATTGTGTGATCTTCCTGTGAGAGCCTCTCTCGGATTTCCTCTAGATCAATGACCCCATCAAAGCATTCCTTCTCTAATGCACACTACATTTCTCAAGATTGGCAAATGCCTTTGACTGTTGCCTGTTCTGACTTTAAAAGTAGACCATTACTACTTTTATTAAACCTTGTATAAAAGTTTGTAAAAATTAATAAAAAAGAGAGGCCAATGGCTATTTGAATACTTTTCCTTCCATTGATTTTCATTTATACGCATGTGAATGCAGCAGACTGGAAATGCAAACTCCAGCAAAACAATTTTGCATTTCCCTGCGTTCCAAAGTTTATGTTTGGTGACCTGCGAATTAGTATCACGTAAGGATGTGTGACCCATAGGAGATCGACACGTCGCATACTGTACGTGACCTTTTCAGATTGATGTAGCATTAAAAGTAGTGGTGTCGCACAATCCCGTCTTGTTCAACACTGCTTTGAAAGACTATAAAAATACAAAGCTGCATACTGGAATAGATGGTATATTTTAAAGATTACCTATTGTCGATTATGTCAGTTATCGTTTCCAATGTAAATCTCTTTTCTTGGACTACAACAAACACAGAGATTTTACGTAACAGTTAACTTCCCGTGCAACCTGATCTCACAAAGTTCCGAGGGATAGACACCGAATTTTTTGCTTGTTTTCCGTGGTATTCTCACAGATCTCCAAATTTTTCCGTGGCCCTGCTACGGACTGTCTTTTTCCGTGGCATTCTCATGGATTGGATACTCAACTGCTTTTTCCTTTTTTCAAACCATTTTCGCTTCGGTTTAGGGTTAGATTTGGTGTTTGCGTTAGTATGTCACTCTAACTATTGGTTTATACTATTTTTTCTGATGTATTTTTTATATTTTCTAAACTTTAAACAATTGTCACCTGGTGTTGGGATTAGAATTGGGTTTGGGTAGGGATGTCATTTCATGTAAACCTAACCCTAAACTATAGGGAAAATAGGACAAAACAGTTGAGTAACCAATCCGTGAGAACGCCACAGAAAAGACAGTCCGTAGCAGGGCCACGGAAAAATGCGGAGATCCGTGAGAATGCCACGGAAAAATTAGAAAAAAATTCTGTGACCATCCCACGGAAATTCGTGAGATCAGGCTGTCCCATGATTGGTGTAGACAAGACCAACATTATCATAATTCATCCCACTTCGGACTCACAGCCTGTAAGTTAACTCCTGTTAGCAACCAAATCTTTCAAACATGGTAAGGAGCGTCATATTCCAGCTGACATCAGAGGTATTCAGGCCAATCACAACGTACAGATTAGCTGGCCAATCAAGGACAGAGCTTTTCAAATCCATGCGTTTCAGGAAGAGTGAAATCTGTAGCTACAAAAATGTACGGTATGTGGAGAATAATATGTTTTTTAACCATAAACCACGCGAACACATTGTATTATACCAAATGCACAAATAACATTGTTTTTTAGCAATAAAATAGGTGCTCTTTACAAACTAATTAAAAAAAAAATATTGTTTAAATGTTAAAGACAATGACTTGCCCATGATGTCATATCCGGTTTCTTAGGGGTCAGCGTACAACTTTCACATGCTGAAAGTCAAAGTTTTAAACAGGATCACACTTAGATTCTATTCTACCTCATGGCTCGAACTTTCCTTAATTTTTCTTTCCAGGAACTAAAAACTGCCTGAAGCAAAATCAGTTGGGCAGTGGCCTCTCTGACATTGCTGGAGGTCACACTCCTTTGCACTCAGCAGGCAGATAAACACAATTCCCTGATTCCAGGCACGAAACACAAAGCAAGAGAACAAGTCATCTGTGTCGCCAGTACACTGATTAACAGAAAAAGCTAACTCTCAGAGGTCAACAGGAAGTCATGCCACCCCAACACTTACAATGTACCGCCTGCTTGCGTCACTGTAGATGTTCGGGAACAGTCAACACAAAGTGATGAAATGAAGACTTCCTTAATAAGTCAAGTGCAAACCAAAAATAAAGAGTTCAATGAGAGGAAGTGTGCCATCTATGGGCACAAGATAACAAATTCAACTGCAAAACTAACACAGTGAGGGTATACATTCTGCATCTATAGCAACTAAGAGACTAAAATCGAATGTTTTTGAGCAGCAATGAAAAAGCATCCCCATATGTTGAAGGTGCGTTTGATTTGTTATTGTATTGATGGATATTATACAACTAATGTAATGTGCTGCTGTTGCACTGATGTAACAGTGAGATATGAAGGAAATGCTGGCCCACAGATTCTTGCAACTGTTCAAAGACAAAATGTTACAGCCCACATGACCAAAAAAATAGGTTTTGGAAACTTTGCATGAAATCATTGTTTTTTTTTTTTTTTCAAAAAAGCTTCACAGATTTTAGCATAATATTAGACGTCTATAGATTCACTGGCTTGAATAATCCTCAGTATTTAAGTATAATCTAACTTAACATTTTAATTTAGAATCGAGTGTAATGTAAAATTCAATTGATTCAGCGATTACAGTTAAAACAGTTCGTTCAAAACGGGGTCATTTCCTGAACAAATCTGTGCACACTTAAATTGGCCGTTTAATGTGCAGTTTATCTTTTTTGTTTTGTTAATATGAAAATATCAATTCACAAGACAGACACATAAAAAGCATACAGACTGACACTCACCAAAGTTAAAAACAAATGCGTGTGTTTCTATGAAAGATCCGTCCGATGACTGCAAGCTAACTTCGTCTTCGCAGATGTCCGTGATTTTCCCATCAGCACTTGCGTTATTAATGTCCATAAAGGTTGTCATCTTCATCTCAACCGATCCCTGCCGCCTTCGTTGTCCTTTAATCTCGTCTTCAACTTATTTACAACCGTTTCACTTGATTTAAGCAATAGATTAAAACGTGTTTGTAGAAGTTGTTTTGAGATCTACTACAAGCGCGTAACGCTACTTACGTAATTAGTAGAGAACATAGAATGCGAGCGATACAATGACCGACACAGCTGTCTACACACCTGAGATTAAAAAGGAGCTTTTTAGTTTCGTAGCGTTGCTCAATGGAGTGCACACACGGTTTTGTAGTGTACACTAAAAGGGTTTAAAGATGGTACTTTTAAGAATGGAGAGACAGCTTGACTTCTTCGTCCGAGTAAACTTGTCACCCGCTCCGGACAATCTGTCACCCTTTGACTTTTTCTATGCGGATTGCTGAGATTCGCCCCGCCCACTTTCTGTCAGCGCTGTTTCGTGCTGACCAATGAACAGGCGAAGCGCTCTCATCGATGATAGTACCACCGTATACATGTACTGAATGACCCTTTGACCGCTGTGCTTTTTATTTCTCCTTTGTAAAATTGCTGCATGTTTCTGGACATGCTTAAAGTTTAAGTTTCGTATAAATGTGTTGACGGTATGAACTGATAGGATAATTCAGAATTATGTGCATCCCTGATTCTGTACACACCTGCTTGGTTGTGTATTTTCTTTGAATATTTCTAAAACCATTTTCGTTTTTAAAAATATGTATAATCTTTACAAGTAAATATAATAAAAAATCACAAATGATAAAGTTATTTATTAATTCTATACAAATTAAATATATACAATATATATAAAAAACCCTGCATTGAGTTTGACAGAAAAGTAAATGACACAAAGGACAAAGAGGTCATGTCTTTGGGAGGACAAAAGTTGATGCCGTTTTGAATGCTCCCATAACGTTGAATATTTTGAACACAAACTGACCGCCAAGGGCAGAAAAACTGGTTATTTGGATTTAGATCATTATACAGACAATGCAGTTGGAACCTGCAAGCTGGCGTGTGTGTTGACACAATAAGCAGGAACTTGTGTACTTAAAACTGTCATGAGGGTCAAGGCTTTTCCGATTGTTCACCTTACTATAATGTACACAACAAGACAACATTTATCAGTATCTGGGCTGTCAATGTAAAATAGCTCAAGATTGACACGCACCAAACAAAGGTGTTAACCTTCCAGGAGATGTTTCTAGAGGTTCTGATCTGGTGAATTAAACCTCATTATCAGTTTAAATTGTGTGATCACATTAACTTCTTTAAAACATGCAGAATATAGACCATAATGAAAAGGTTGCATCAAGTGTCAAACAATCATTAATTTATTAAACAACATTTAATATGATAGCAAGAAAACAAACACCTTTCCCTTTTAGCATAAAAAAAGGAAATTATATGTTGTACCACTTCAGGAATGAATCGTGATTTCTGTTCTTTAAATTCAGGTATAAAACCAGTGTTATGCCTGGCCAGCAACTCTGACAGTAAGAATTAGTTTACATTTAAGTAGTGCTAAAATTTTTTATCTTTACCGTTTCAGTAGTCATACTACAATCTCATTTTACAATTTTAATTACTAATAAATATCGTACAATTATGTGATTATTTACAGAGTACCCTGCACTGTACCTTACAACAAATGACCCGTGTGATTCTATCTAAAGAATATCTACTGCCATCTAGTGGATAACAGCCAGTGCTACCACTATAATAAGCCAGACCTCCTGAGGTCCTCAAATCTGTGTAAAACTCAAATTGTTATTACGTTTAATAAAAATTAACCTTCCCATATGACATATGGATGTAGACAAACACAGATTTGCTTGTATGCGTATTTCACTATGATTGTAGAGAAAAAACTGGCTGTATCATCATGGTACATGCATGTAATCACTATGTATTCCTGTGTTCTTCTGTACATACAGGCTCAATAAAGTCTTCCCCATGGTACAGACCATAGTGGAGTTGGTCCTGCTGAGCAGCTGCCCATGCCATTTGTAAACTGCTGAAGCGAGCCGCCCAGGTCCCTTTTGGATCAACCACCACCACCCCACCCAGACCATTTACCCGCTCCTTCATATACGTGAGGGCCAGGTCACTTGCTTCCTGGGGCCTTTTCCCTAGAGAACAAGAAAAAACACAATTAACTAAGCAGTACAAGTAAAACATGACATAATAATGAGTACTGGGTAATTTTCAACCCAGCATTGTTTAAAAAAGGAACGAGCAGAACCGTTGGATTAAATTAACACTGGAAATGTTTACATATGACCCAACAATGGGTTAAAACAACCTAGCATAGGTTAAATTATAACCCAAGGGGCTTTTTGACCCACTTTTTAGAGTGTACATAAGAAACGACAGGAATATGACACTTTGTTTTTCTGTGAAACACTTTACATCTATATATTTCCAGGAAGTGCACCATACGGAAGTTGATCATGCAAATGATTAAAGTACTGTGGATTGTATTGACGTGATCTCAGGCGAGGCCAAATAAATCTTATCAACACGTTTCCCCTATCAATATACACATAGCTGAGGTAACCTACGCTGCTTTAGCAGAACACCTGTCACTGTGTCGTCACACACTTAAGACAAAAAACATGCACATTACAAATAATAAAAAACAATAAATGTCACAAACTGGCTAATTCGTCAGCTGGGGTGAAAAGAGCACCATTATATTTGTCTTAGGTTACTACTAAAATTATGAATGTTTTTAACATTTTATTCACAGAAAGGTTCTTTGAGGTGGCAGAGACAGGTTAATCTTCACTTAATGAGCACTAGGTTTCATATAACACATTGTGTCAGTCTGACTCAACATGTTTTTATTCAGACCAATAAGGTGAGCAAATGTTCACCTAAACTAGATTCGAGGTCAAACATTTTAATGAGGTCCTCAATCTCCAGTTAATGTGTAGCTGCTGTAATTCAAGCTATTTATTCACAGACTAAAGTGCTGCCAGGCAATCATTGTCTCACAGCTAATCATAAACACAGTCAAGTCTATAGGATTTACCCGTTGCTGTTATTTCAGTAAATACAGTATAGCTGATTACATTTTGCATGCACTGATTCAAGACATTTTAGTTAACCATAGTGCCAGTTTTACTTTTTGCTGCCGTAAGATATCTCTCAGTGCCATTATTGCAAAAACATTAAAAATTCATCAGTATCCTTAAATGAAGCATAGCTATTTTATCATGACATATTTTTTTAATCTGCAATCTGAGTAACTTTTATATGGACTACAGTAGTTAGATAATATATTTAGCTAAAATTGAACATGTCCTTTCCTTCTTGAGCTTCTTATCAAAGGTCTCATGCAAACAATATATTAACATGAATACATATACAAGTCAACTAACCCCATTTGTACTACAGTTGCAGTGTTTCTGCTATATACATTCAACTGTGGCGGCCCGCCACTCCTAAAACATCCCCGCCACGCCTGCGGTTGTGGATAGAAGGGATACAGCAAACGAAATCTCGTTGGATGAGCACTGTTTTATCCTAATCCTTTAACCAAACCCAACTCTAAACACAAAATTTCACACGATTGTAGGATGTATTTGTATCCAATTTAGCCAGAACCGCTGTTTTCATCCTAATAATCCTACCTCCAAATCTAATCCTTAACTTTTCGGCATTTGCTGTATCCCTTCTAGACAAAACCCACAGCGTGAAAATTATAAAAAAATACATGTTAGTTTACTGTAGCATATATTCTACATTATTTTTTTTTTTACATTTATAATCATCATGGGCGCCCCCTGCCGCCACAGCTGAAAAAAAATCCTAGAGGAAACACTGAGTTGATATAGCGGCCCCATTCTGAGACACAACATGGCACCAATAAGCTATTCTAATGTGTCAAGATATGACAATGTAAGAAAATAGTGGTCATGAAAGTGGTTGTGTTGATCTGTAACATGCCTTGCTCCATGTGGAAAAGAATGAGTCGAGCCAGGATAACCTTCATGATGGCCTCCCCATGCCCTGTGGGAGAGACGGCCCCAGTCATGTTATCTGCATAACCACCACACCCTGAGAAAAAGACGTAGAGAAAAAGACCCTGAGTGACATCTTTCCTTTACTGTACACATAAAAACATAGCAGGAGATGTAACAACCTCTCCACTTTGAAAAAAAAAAACACTTGGAAGACTGGGGTTTTCTCTTCAATTGTCACTCAATACTTAAGATTAAATAATATAATAATACATCAATAAAAAAGTGAGAAAAACTGAAACATAAAAACAAAAATATAAAAGTGATCTATTCGGTGAAAATCTAGCTAAATACAACTTAATTTTCCTGTTCTCCCAGCTCTATTTTTTTTTATCATTAACTACTTTGTACTGTATGTGGTTCTCTCCGGTTAAAATGTGTCCTGAGAGAATGTGTATGTGAAGAGTGATGCAGTTGTGTGCTGAACTGGGGATTAGATCTGTGGTTTGAATATTAACTCAGCAGGCAACAAGCTCCCATGAGCAGCTGATTATTACACACATTCTTTCATGTCCAAAGGTCAAAGTTCAGACCCTCTCACATCAACTGTGTATTAAGTGTTTTAGTCAAATTAAAGACCCTCAAACACTACAAAGAAGCATGTATAAATTAACCAACACATGGTATGAATTTACCAATACATGCTGTGTCTCCTACACGACCCTCCATTTTATTTATCAAGCCACCAGTGGATGTGGCACAGGCAGTATTTCCCTCTATATCCACGGCCACTGCGCCTACTGTTCCCATCTTGCCCCTGAAACAAACAAATGAACAAGAATTCACAAACACCTCACAATTTACTACATTCGAAGAAATAAATAAAAAATGAGTGGGGCAAACGACAACCTTTTTGTGCAACCTCTGAATTATAAAAAGTTATCAACACATAACAAACCACAATAACAACACACATAAAATCACAAAAAAAATACTGAGCCATATTTTATGCCTTATGGGAAGCCTTATTAGTCTTTTTAAAATCTTGTCCTTTGTATATTTATAAATCAAACAGGCATGAGATATATCTACAGCTCACAGTCAATTACATTATAAACATGCATAACAAGGCACAAACCAGCATCTGAAAAAATCAGTTCTTTGCCTCCAGCTCAATGTAAGGCTGTTTCTCATGCGTTCCTGTCTGTACTTGTGTGGATTTATGATAGCTAAGTTTCCCAGAATGCATTTCGCATTAACAGCAACAGAGCTGAAAACTTGCGCAATATTCAAAATATTACTTTTTCATTGTCATAAAGTGTAGTTTTAAGAGCTATTTAAGCGAAACTATAGATGTATAAAATTAAAATCTGTGCGCAGCCGCTGGCTCAGTGTCGCTGCTCTGCTGCTCGGTGTCGGAGGGACAAACATGAAATATGCCCTTTGGATATATCTAACTGGCAAGTTTTGGTCTTATCTACTTATTTCTCTTTATTATTCATATGAAGTAAAGTATTTGGTTGTATCATTTTAGCTAAGGTTAAAAGAAAGTTTATCATTTAAATTACATAAATTTTCTATACAATCTTAACGCTGTACTAAATCACTGCCTTTGTATATTTAACTGGATTTTTCGTGTGCTTATTTCATGTTGTTACAAACCTTTTGTCCTTTTTTAATAATGTTTTTTTCATATTCTATTTTGTAATAAATATATCAAAGCTAATCAGCATATGCATGTGTTGCCAAAACTACATATTTATATTTTCTGTGCTAAATACTAATGAAATGTTGCAGCATAGTTGTGACCAATAGGAACTTTAATCTATGCGGCCATAGAAAACCTTTGTATAGTATTGACTACCTGAATTGGCCGCAACCATTTCTGTCAAAGCAGCACTTTATAAGATTTTAATACATGAAAGCTTTACATTTGGCATTCCACAGGGTTGGCGCCTGGCTGCAGGTTCTCCTTCCAGCGCATTCTGGCATAGTCTGTGATGAGCGACTCTTCAGGCACTTCTGGAACACCCATGGCTCTGGCAAACTTAGAGGCCCCTTCAGCTGTCAGGCACAAGTGGCTGGTCTCCAGAGAGAAGACGTACATCCTCAGTTCAAGTATTTATCCTAACTTTTAATCTTAAAATGTTGATAACATTCCTGTATTCAGGAAATCATCAAATCATGATTCCTCTTGGATGATACCTTCTCCATGACAAGCCTAGCCAGTTGCACTGGGTTAGCCACCCTCCTGACTGCTGACACAGAACCACTGGCTAGTGTTTTTCCATCCATCACAATGGCATCCATCTCCACCTCTCCATTCACATTTAGGACTGATCCTCGACCTAAAATATTTTAAAACAAGCATTTTTTTTCTGTTTTTGGCTATATCAGGTCTGACCATCTGTGTGATAAATGAATAAATGTACTAAGACATTTGTAATTGAATGTATAAGTAATTAAGTATAAAAAAATACAAGTATACCTGCATTATATATTGGGTTGTTCTCCATCAGGGTCACAGCTTCTACCACAGCATCCATGGCACTACCACCAGCTTGGAGGATGGCATACCCCGCTCTGACCGCTTCTCTCACTCCGGCACAGGAGATTTCAGCCTTGTCTTTAGGTATATTACCAGCACCTCCATGCACTACTATAACAGGCAACATATCTGACCTTACCTGATCATTTAGTGATGAGACAAAATTAAAAGTTTTTACAAATCCAACAATTTTAAAACGTTAGCTTTTCCAAGCTTCTAAAGTTAGTGAAATACATTTATATTCAGTATAATTTTTCCAAAGTGACTTTACATCTTTAGGTCAACACAGTCATCATCTTTTGTTATGCAAGTAATGTGTTATTTTACGAATGCATATGCATATTGTTTGGTTTGATGTAAGAAACCCCAAACATTAAACGAACTTTAAAGATTTACCAAACAGAAAATAATGCAGTGCTAAACGGCTATATACATTACTCGCGTACGAAAAACAATCCTGCGGTCAGTTTAAATGAGTCAGGAACTAAGAATAATATGCGACATTTTCATGCTGAGATTTCATAAAAGGTTTAACAATATACATTTTTCTCACCAAATTCACGACAGAATAACACAAAAAGGTGCACACGGGACAATTTCGTGGATGAGGTGTCAGACAGTGTCACGTGTATAGTGGTCACGAGGGCAAGAAATCGTACGTCATTTAGCCTGCAAATAAAAACAAGCCAAAATAAAAGTCGTCTTTTCAACTCGAGATCCTTCCATTAGGGCACTACAACGGCGCCAAAAACAATGACAATGTTGCAAAAACGATGACAATGTTGCAAGCTACGACAAGGGCTATAATGAAAAAATAAAAAACAAATTTATATTACATAACCACATGTGGTTGTGTAATATCATATTTATTTTATACTTTATATTCTAAAAATATTTATTTTATATTTTCTCATTCTTTCTTATAGACATTAATTATTTTGTATTATCCTTCCCCACTATTCTCCTCACATTTAAACTTCTGATTGCGTCCTGATTTTACACAATTCTTTAGCCTACTTCTGTGCTCATGCACGAATCGGGCTTGGTGAATCTGAAAGCGTTGGCTGCTGATAGATGAGGCGCGTCACCAGCTCGCTGTGATTGGAGGGAACATGGGATGCTGTGTGCTCGTACAGCAAGCCCCCATTCTCAAATGAGAGTGCGCGTCTCCGTTTAGAGAAGGCGTGCGCGCGCTTGAGGGGCTGCGGTCCCATTGACTATTCCGTCTCCCTGACAGCGGCAGCATCAGCACCGCGGACTCGGAAAACAGAGCGCCGCACGGACTCCGCCTTTGCTCCCATCATCCCACCAAGAGTCCAAGCGCCGAGTCAGGTTCATCTCTAGCCGGAGACCAGAGACAGGACCCTCGTCGACTGACATATCCTCTGGATCAGATATGGACTACCCTTAACTGGAACTGGAGGGGAGAGGCAGGCAGGCGGGCGGGGGGTGGGGGGGAGACAGAGAGGAGAAAAAGCCGTATAGGAAGAGAAGCACAACCGTGGGTGCCCGCAACGATGAAAGGTTCGCCACGCTTGCGAGAACCGCAGATAAGCCATCGGACTATGTCCTGAAAAGCGGTTTACATAGCTGGGATTTTGTACCGATCATACGAGTCGCCAAGCAGGGGTAAAATATGTCCGCCTCGGTGGGGCCCCGCGGCGGCCCTCGCCCACCCACCGCGCAAAGCTCTCTACCCGAGCTCCCGGACCTCAGTCACCTCACCGAGGAGGAGAGGAAAATTATCATGGCTGTGATGATTCGGCAGAAGGAAGAAGAGGAGAAGGATGAGGCCATGTTAAAGTAAGGCATGATGCTTTATTGGAAGACCTTAGGAAAATAGGTTGGGATTATTTCTGTGGGTGCATTTTTTTTTTACACAGCCTACTAATAAAGCCTACACCTGTGCTCCTGTATGTGTGATGTACGTGTGTGTGTGTGGGGGGGGGGGTATGATGTGTATTGCATTTATATCTCTATCAGCCTCTGATCGTGGTGCTGTCACGGATGAGCACCGCTGTATTTGTATAACTGTATATACTGGCCTAAAATGCTTAGTTCACAGTTAGCCAGAAGTCTTTTGGGATCTAACACTATGATCTTAGTGATGGGTGCATGGAAAGATGGTCAGGTGAATGGTCACAGGTAACGTTGGTAAAGGGAGAGGGGCGTGTCTACTAAAGCTGACCAGCACTAGAAAGACTTTACACACAATTGCCTGACCTTATTATACAATACTGTACGTTCATGAACGACCCATCACTACAGTACATCCTTAAATCGCCATGAGCTTGTTTCCCACCTTACTAGTTTAGATTTACTCAGAAGCCAGGCTATGAATGACGTTTAATCACGCCACGTGCTGTCACGTTCTAATTGTATTTAATCGATTGATCGTGCTATTAAAAGAGGACATTGATTGTTATAACGCTGCATTTAACAACCGGTTTCGGGATTCTCGTCCGGTCACGACAACATTTCCACGCCTCGTCATCGTTACCGTCAGGATCCCGTTAACCCGTTCAATGAACGCCTCGTGTTAACGTCACTGACACAAGCTTGTGTAAGAGCACCAGTCATGGACATTATGTTTCTAGCGTGCATTTATTTCTCTGCCCTAAATCCACTTTGATTGTTTCACACTGTTACAGTTTCGACTACCCTGTTACCTGTACACAGAAGGTCTTTGAACCTTTTAAATCAGGACCCCTTGATGGATAAGAAAAGCAGCAGAAACCAGTGCAAACTGTGAAATTGTATTATAAAATCGAATATTTTAAGTATGTAATAACGTGAACATTGCCATACAAATAGGTTTACTGGTATTAATATAATCCCTCTAAGCATGCAAAATCATGAGATAACATTTTAATTATTATGTTAATGTAGGAACTTTACTCAATTTAAATGTATTAATATTTATTGCATTTTGTAGATGCTAAATTACATAAAAATAATATTATAATGTATTTTTATTGGATTGAATACAGTATTTGGAGGACCCCATCAGTATCACAATGGACCCTCTTTAAAAACTTTTGCAGTTAACTGATTTTCTTTCCTCAAACTCTTAAACAGTCATTCTCATGATTTGTCAGCAATCACAACGGGTTAGTTTTAAACAGAGTTTTATTTTTAATGGCTAATTGTGGTTAAAATGGCCTCTTTGTGTCTCAAATAATATTTACATTTAGCAGACACTTTAAAGTCCCTGTAAAGTCAATCCTGAAAATTGTTATGAAAGTAAAAAAGTTTAACTGTGAAGACTGTAAGCGATAGTACTGAATTACAGAGTTAGATTGGCTAGATTGTTAAAAAGTTTTACACCATTTCTGATTTTTAGGCGCGCCTGAAAGCTAGCTCAATGAACCGCTCATATGACTGCACATGGCCCCGCCCTTAACACAATCACAGGCATCCATTCAGGTTGTAGTCATATTTGAAAGTTGAGAGAGACAGTGTTACGAGATTTTTGGTTTCTGAGATATTCTGTTTCACTGGGCGGAGCCTACGTGAATATTCATATATATATATATGAATAGAGAGAGAGAGAGAGAGAGAGAGAGAGAGAGAGAGAGAGAGAGAGAGAGAGAGAGAGAGAGAGAGAGAGAATTTTAAGCTCCACCCATGAAATCCAATATCTCAGAACCCAAAATCATGTAACACAGCGAGTGGGCGTGGTTTCAGCGTTGAAAGCAAACACGCCACTAGCATTTGAGAGGGGAGAATCCTACCTTTCAAAATTTTGATAACTTATTTTATTTATTTTTTAATCAAATTTGTCTGTGTGGATAATATTATGTTACTGTGGTGTCACAAACTCAAAAAATATGTAATATCTGACTTTACAGGGACTTCAATCCAAAGTGACTAACAGTACATTCAGTCTATACATTTATTTTATAACTTCGTAATTTTTGGGATCAAACCCATGACCTTCTGTTGCTAGCTCAATGATTTACTCAATGCTATTTTTATATTTTAAATGTGAGGATTGTTTCTTGGCTTCCTGTCCACTTGCCATTTACAGGCCATCATTGTTCATATTACACTGGTGCACCTTAATATTTCAAATCAGATTTACTGTATGCACTTAAATTGGTTCACTGAGCATCTACAATCAATAACTTAACCACTACTTTTCCTTTAGTACCCATATAAAATGATCATGCACTTTGCATTTGATTTCTATTTCAGTCTTTGTGTGTGTACACGTTCGCAAAAAAGTTTCAAGATACGTTTACGAGAATGATCACTGAAGATATTTTTAGTGAGAAAACACGGGTCACCACAAAATCGTTATCTCAGTAAGAAAGACAGGTGGATTTATGGATAAGTGTATAGACAAACAACCTCTCTGGTTTGTTGTTGTCCAGTGTTGTTGTTCATTGGTGAACATTTCCTCGCTCTTAAACAGAACCTCTGTCCTGCTGTCAAAGCTAGAGGTCAGACTCACAAAGTAAACTTAATGATTTAGGCATTCAGAACTTGGAGAAACAATACTGTATGTGGTAGCTTAGGAAGAACATGTTGATTGATACTAAAAATGATAAATGTTTTGTTATGATGATGCATGTATTACTTTTAAATGATCAGGGCATAGATAGATTGTAGACATTTGTTCAGAGAAATTTACTGTGATTGTCTAACCTGTGTAAGTACCCTGTTTTACAGAGAGGAGAAGCCCATACAAGCAAAAACTGTAAACTTGGTCGGGAACAAGAAACCCCCTCAGCAGAATGACATCAGGTAAAAGACTTAAAAGTTAAAAACTCCCCTGCGTTCAGATGTAAAAAAAACTAATACACATCATAAAGGCTGGAACTTTTCCTGTATGCATCTGTCTTAAGGTCTGTTTATGTACTAAGTTGTGTATTGATCGTCATGCTGTGTTCGTTTCAGAGGAGTTGCTCTGTGCTGATGTTTTCTTGAATGAATTTTTGTCATGAATCAGATTGGATAGAAGTATTTCACAGTCACATGACTATTTTCTGCCAAACACATACTGGTATCTGTAAAACTGAATTGTAGGACTGGCAGTGCATACCCAAACTGCCCTTGTTCTTTCAGTCAAGAAGAGCAGGAGGACTGTTATATGGTTCAGGTCTCTCTCCCACTGTATGTCTCTCTCTTTCTAGTCTCTGGATGGGTCAGATGGTCTGAAAGGCTTAGGATTAGGGGGCAAGTTGGCTAAAGCACATCTGCTTTTAAGGATTTGATCACATGTGATGTCATCAACCCGTCTAAGTCCTTCCTGTCCCAGCCAGGCATAACAAAGTTATGCTGTACACCATGCACCATACACCAGAAAGCAAACATGAGTATTCCTGGTTAAATATACTAGTCAAATGCCAACTGACTTTTGGCTTAGATAGAAAGGTTGTTGATGATTGAAAATCGGATTTGGTATAGTTTGTATTTGAGGCAGCCAAAAGATCAAACAAAGATGTAATGTTCTCTTGAGTCCTACACCTCCTCCAGCCTTTGTTTTTGGCTTAGACGCAAGAACTGACAAAAATCCTTTTCAAAAAGAAGGAATATATGAATAGATAAATAATAAAATGCACAGGCATATCATACAGTAGTGGATTTTAATAGCGCCCTAGTCCATACATTAGCACCCACTGGAGAACAAGCCTTCCAAATCCATTTGCTTTTACCCACCAGCAGATCTCAGAAGGATGAGCGTGAGCTCACGGGTTGGCATGTGCTAAAGTCATGCTCCTAATGCTCCATCTCCCACTCAATTACTCTCTCACTTGTTCAGTCACTGGCCGGCTACATTACAAAGCACGTGTATATGCTAAAGTGGTTGTGGGATTGAATTGCTGCTTTTTATATAACTTCCTCAGACTGAGCTGCATAAGGGAAATGATATAGCTTAAGTGTGAATTGCATTGGCATAGTGATCACCAGGTTGGTGAACACTCTAGATGTCAATAAAGGAAGAGTAATGCTAAATAGTTGATTCTTTGGTGATACAGGATATACTGTAAACGAAGGGAATGTTACATAAACTGTGTCCCAGTTTGGGTATTTGTTTTATGCACTAAAAGCATGTACTTTGCTGGTTTTGTAGAATAGATTTAATGTTTGAATTAAAGGGACACTCCACTTTTTTTCTAAATATGCGTATTTGTTTTGTACTGTTTTGAAATCCATTCAGCCTATCTCCGAGTCTGGCGCTACCAATTTTAGCATAGCTAAGCACAATCCATTGAATCTGATTAGACCATTAGCATAGTGCCTAAAAAATAACCAAAGTGTTTCAATACTTTTCCTATTTAAAACTCGACTCTTCTGTAGTTACATCGTGTACTAAGACAGACGGAAAATTAAAAGTTGTGATTTTCTAGGCAGATATGGCTAGGACTATACTCTCATTCTGGTGTAATAATCAAGGACTTTGCTGCCGTAACATGGCTGCAGGAGGCACAATGATATTATCCAGTGCTCAAAAATAGTCCCGTGCTATTGAAAGTTACTAATGCCCTGTCCCAAATGGCACACTCCAAAGTCCACACTTTGATGACATCATGTAGTGCAGACCCTAGGGACCCTTGGCGCGAGTCCAAGAGGGTGCACCGAAGTTGTATTTCGGGACAGCCTCGAGCATCACGACGGAAATAGGAAGAGAAGTTGCCAATCAGTGTGAACTCCTCCCTTCCGTCGTCTGATTGGTCTCATTTCTCTTTTGCAAGGACTTCTGGGTTGGTAGAGTGCGCGAAGCCTGCTGCAGTGCGGGCTTCACCGAAGACTGTTGAGCGCCCCTTGGAGTGTAAAAATGACAGATGGGACACCCTACGGACTCGTAGACTATGCACAATTTAAGGCCACGAGACCGAAAGTCCACATGAAGTGCGGCATTTGGGACAGGGCCTGTGGGGATTTTTGGCTGCTGCGTAATATCATTGCGCCTCCTGCAGCTATGTTACGGCAGCAAAGTCCTCGATTATTACCCCATAATGAGAGTATAGTTCCTAGCCATATCTGCCTAGAAAATCACAACTTTTAATTTCTGTCGGTCTTCTAAGTACACGGTGTAACTTCAGAAAAGTTATAAGTTAAGTAAGTCAAGTTTTTAATAGGAAAAGATTGAAACTTTTTGGTTATTTTTTTGCGCAATGCTAATGGTCTAATCAGATTCAATGGATTGTGCTAAGCTAAGCTAAAAGTGGTAGCACCAGACCCGGAGATCAGCTGAATGGATTCCAAAATGGTAAAAATCCAATATTTAACTCTAGGGAGCTGGAAAATGAGCATATTTTAAAAAAAAGTGGAGTGTCCCTTTAATATCTGCTAGATACATTACCTTATGATTTATTATTGCTTATTTTTAGGTTCATACTACACCTTTAAAAACTGCTGCCACAAATCTAGCTGGAAAAAGACAAAAAAATCAAATTTAGTGAGAAATGTGACCCTGCCTTTGAAAACCAGGTGGATGCTGCACATTAGTGGTGGTTGAGGAGAATTCTTTATTCATATGTAAAGTGCTGCAGAAAAGCGCTATATAAATGTAATGAATTATAAAGATTGAAGTTAAAGTAAAATCAATGACTAAATCAAACTTTGATGCTCCAAATCTCACTGTTACAATGTTAGAAATGATGTATATCCTCTTTGTAATATAGCAAGAATGCAGATTACCTAAATAGATACCAATCACAATGCTTAAAGTACAATGCATTATATAATGGGCGCTCTGAAACAAATGTTTGGCTATTTTAATTAAATGTATGAACAGGCCCACATAAACATGTCAGCATATCCCATTTAGAGTTGCACGCTGTTCTGAGGTGTGTGTGAACGCTGTTTCTTCACAACACGAAGAGTGGGGAGTCCATCTGTTCCTCCAGTTGGTTAGTTGTGTTAGGACACACACACATTTCCTCATCAACAAAAATATGCAGTCAAGCCGACAGGGACCCCTAACCACGCACTGCACTAATACACCCATCCATGCCCTGTGATATCAGCGACCGGGGGTGAACCGCAGGCTGTTTTGATTACAAATGTTTTGGTGGATAATGGCTTTGCTAGGGAATCAAGACCTTTTAACACAGAAACACACAGCGAAGTAAGGGGAATTACTGCCAGCATCTGTCATCGCATTGCTTGGGAGTATGTTGGGAGCTGTTTATACTGTACACACACACACACACACACACACACACACACACACACACACAGGGCACTACTGTACCACAGGGTCCATGGGCACTCTTTTACAACTAACATTATGTCCTAGTCAGGTGTGATACGACAGGTTTCAGCCACAAATGCTGTTTGGCATGATGTGCTTTTAGCTGATTTAAAAATAATTCATATGTGTACATGAAGTTTACGTTTTGAAGATGGGTGGGGCTACACAGCACATAACTAAGATGAACAAAACGTAATCAATGTCACAATTGGTTTAAAACTCAAATTTACATGAAAGTTTTCAGTGCTTGTTGCTTCAGTGTGTCGACTCATGCCTGGTTAGGACCCTTGTTAGGTTATGTGACATCAAGCAAAAACTCTCCTGACATGCTGGCTCTGCTCATGGCATAGGTTGGGAAAGACTAACTCAGCTGGAGGCGTGAAAGGCGTTGTATGCCCTACAAAAATATTCGGAAATGGGAAAACAACATTATGAGTCATTGTTTAGCACATCTATCTTATATTCAGGAAGCCACGCACGCTGATGAAGTTGGTGGTTTCCAGATCGACATCATGTCATGATCATTACTGCCAACCGTTCTGTGAGAATTTGTAGCGTGTGTAGGCATGCTGGGACACTAACTATGCCCAACACCTCCACTTATCTATTTAAGCTTGTTCGCTAAGTTTGTATGTTATCAAATGAATTGAACTGCCATTTAGAGGTGCAAGAAAATACTTATACATGTGAGTATCACAATATTTTGTTGAGCAATACTGTATTGATTTTTAAAAATGCAATATAGATTTTTTTTAACGATTCATGGCAGTTGTTTCGATTGGGGTTTACATCCCGACCACTAGATAGCATTCTTCTTGTCATTGAACTTAAACAGTCAATGGAAGAAGTAGTAGCATAGGGGTGCGCCATATTTTTATTTATTCTTTTGCTAAGGTTTGAATATGGTGATGTGTTATCAATGACAACTTTCCTTAAATTATATACTATTATATAGGAAATATCCTAATATATCAACACACTTTACAGTATTGCAACATATTACAGCGCAACACCTGTATTGTTATGCGTCCCGTACGGCAATAAAATAAATAAATTTCTTTGGTTTTAAATGTATGTGAAATACATTTGGTAGAAAGTAAAGCCTAAAATATTTTTGAATTTGAAAATATATTTAGCTTTAACCTATATATATATATATATATATATATATATATATAAACATATATTTCAAAATGTATTTTAGGGACAAAAAATACATTTCTAATTTTACAACCCATATGGCAAAAAAATTATATATTTTCCTTGCCAAAATATTAAAGTTTGTATAAAATGTACAAAGCGGAAAGCATGATAAAATTTATAAAATGTAAAGTTTGTAGAAAATGTAAGTATAAAATAATGAATTTAAATGAATAAAATATAAAATTACAATTATACTTTTGTAGTTGAAAATTTATTTAATTTTTATTTTTTCGTTTGTAACATTTTTGTAACGTTTTTCTTCCAAGGCAACATGAATATAAATACTTTAAAATATATTAATTTTTAAAATATATTTCAAAATATACAAAAAATTGTCAAAAATATATGAATGAAATTTTTTTGCAAACATGTTTCAAAATATATTTTAGTACATATATTTATTTATTTTTTAAGGTTATTAAAACCTGTTGCGAAAAGGATTTAAGTGTGCAGACATCTTTATTTTCATTGACTACTTTATTGTCTGGCACCTTATTGATCGTGAGTGCGGTGTTACTCTTCTAGTACATATATTTTTGACAATTTTTTGTATATTTTTAAATATATTTAAAATTATGTTTAACCTCCTAAGACCCAAGCTTTGGTTTGTCTTTTTTCAGATTTCTATCAGCTTTTGGGGTTAGAAAGAACCAATAAATATAATAACCAAATATCTTTCTTTGAACATGAATCAGTGTAATTGTCCACGTTTGTGTACAACAGGTTCCAGTTACACAGAATTAAGTATTATGGTGCAAACAACTGTATTAAAAATGTGATGTCCACCATGTATGTGGACACACCAGGTCTTAGGAGGTCAAAATATATTTTTGCCGTATGTGGTATCGTATAGCAAGATTCATGCAGATACACAGCCCTATTCTGCCATTGAAGGGTATATGGTAAAACAAAAAAATAATATTTTAGTGTTGCATATCATGTAAAAGTGATACAATGTATACATGGTATTTACTGTACCTGTAGATGCTCAGTTGACATATTGGCTTTGAAGATTCAGTGTACATAGATAAAGTGAATATAGATATATTATAAGCATTGTGGCTGTGAAGAGCCGTCAGCTTCCAGTACGTCCTCTCATAACTGTCATCGTCTTCTGTCGGATGTAAAGTTTTAATTAGCTAACTCTTCACTTAATCTGTCAGTCAGGCAGTGAAGTGTAGCCCCAACACCTGGAGCTTCAGTTACACAGCACTCCCATGGAGAAATCTTCTCTAGTCACCATTCTTTCCTCAGCAGAGTGTCACTTTCCTTAGGCATCATCAGTTTTACTCCTGAGCTGGACAAAAAGCTGTGGCTCTGTGTTCATTTTGCACCAATGACTTCTTTAATCGCCCAGAGAGAAGATGTGTGTGTGCATCCATGCATTTGTTGAAAACAGCAAAAAAAGGAGATATTGCATGGTCTGACTTGAATGTAGCATCATTGGTGTGTGAGGTACCAATTGTTGGCCTTCGGGTCTTTTAGATATAAAGGTTTTATGATGACCCTTATGCCTTGGAATACAAAGAGAGTTTCAGATCTCAGTTTGTCTATTTATAGACGTGTTTTGTCTTAATGACATGGCTGCCATCCGTGTGAATAGGCATATGGTGTTTTTTTCTTTTTTCTTTGCTTATTTTCGCTCGGCCTCATGGGACGGCTCCATCTGAGAGTGGATTCTGTCAGAGAATTACAGTGGATCTGAGCTGCTCTGCTATTGAATAGTGTCCATTCCAGCCTACACACATTACTTGTGCTCTACTGCCCCAGTACACATTGAGGAACAAAGGGTCTATAAAGAAACATTAAATACACTCAAACACATAGACATTGTTTAGTGATTTGTCCGCTATCCTTTAAATAGGGGCACACAATATATCGCAATTATCTAAATATTAAATGTGCATATGCAATTGTTTGCAGTAACTGAATGTTTTATGGCAGTTATATATTGACATTTTTTTTTTGTCGTTGTATATAGCAGAGAGAATGGCACATGACAGTAGGAAGATGATCAGCTATTAGAAAGAATGTAAAACATTAATTTATTAATTATATTTTGTAATCCTAAAGCATTATCATATTGCATATTGAATATGATAATGCTGGCAAATGCTTGTTGCCTGATCTGCCAAGTTGTACGGGACAACGTCAAGTTTTCAATATTGTGCAGCACTACTTTAAATGTACTTAATAGCATTGAAAGTGGAATCGTCATGATTATTATTATCATGCAAGAAGTAAATGTTCACAAATGTCTCATTAAAAATGTCCCAACAGACCCCCAACAAGAATTCCTCTGAATAAGATCACAAGGTCTTAGCAGCCTTATTGTTCCACTTACGCGTACAAGTGACCATCTAATGCATCTCTTGAACTTTAGATTTCATTTGTCTTTCAGGCACATTTAAGTGTCAGAGCATCCAGCAGTGGAACAGCCGTGACGTCCCTCCCATATCTTCTTTCCTGTTTCTCAGCACTAGCAGGAGAAAATGTCATTAGCGAGGCCTGGAGGCTCCTCCTGCCTGCTCGCAGACTCGCTCTTTCTCTGTAATGTCCTCTTTCTGCTCCATAGGGTTAGAGCTGGGACTCATGGGATAGCTTGGGTGACAACCAAACTCGGGGAGGAGGCTTTGGGAAGTGGGTTGTTCTTAGGGGCTGGTAATCATGGCATCAGATATCCAGGGAACACTCCTGAGCTCATAAGACTTTATTTAGATGCACACCTAGATTTTTTTGGTCTACTTTCTTAGTATTTTGTATTGTGTTCAGACACTAATGTTGAATCTTTTTTGAATCTGTATGATTTTACTTTTAGTTTTGACTCTTGTGATTCTTTAAAAAAAAATCATACCTAGACGTTTGTTAAAATGACAGACAAACCTGACCAAACAGAAAAATGGTGCATGGTAGCAAGTGACATGATGCACTGCAGTATGCTATGATTGATGCATATTATATGCTGCAAATGAACAACACAATAATGGAAGTTAAAAGCAAACTGTGCCCAGCATTATAGTTTACAATTATGTGAAGATACTGTAGAACCTAAACACTGCCTTGCAAAACTCTATTACCCAATAGTACCAATAATCTTTATGCAAAATCGCTTATCAGTTACATTATAAACGATTTTGTCTCTTTCAATGAGGTCGTTAGGAGGCGTGTCTAAATCTGATTGTAATAAACCATTGAGTACCGTCCACTCCAGTAACTGACAAGAGACGGGTGACGTGAACTCCCCTGCTTTGTTCTCATTGGTAGTCGCTCCCAAAAGTCGCTGATAATTTGCATAAAGTTAAACTTTTCTCAAATTTGTCACGCGACTGGACACGCCCCATCCATTCGCCAACGGTCACTGTCACTTCTGAAGTTGATAAGCTTTAATTGAAATCAATGAGATTATGTCACTACTGCTAGTAGCTGGTAGTCTGAATGCAGTTTGCATTTTTTTGTTAATATTTGAAGAATTTGGTTACAAAACGTGTTAAACAAACTTTTAAAAATAATTAGTTACCGCCAAAATCAGTATCGTATCAGGTCAGTCTTAAAAAGTCAATTCTTAATTTTACACAAAATCCGATATCCATCGTGTTATTCTGTCATCTTTTCTCCCCTTTTTCCAAACTGTGACAAACACCAGTCCTCCTTCTCTGCAGAATGCAATAAATGGCAGCCTGGATTCTTATGAAAAACTTTCCATTAATTCACACGAAGTTAACGAAAATCAAGTAGTACCACAACTATGGTCCGTGTATTTTTTGGTCATTTGATATCCTATCTGAAATAAAATAACGAGAAACGAAAAATGGCTCGTGTTTCGGTTTTTCGTTTAATTTAAAAAACAAAAACCTAGATTACAGCTCAATTTTTCATTTTTTATTTGTGGTATAAAAATCAGTTAATGGTAATGCGGAGTAAAAAAAAAATGCTGCTTTACGTCGGAAACTTTAAGAATTTGACAGCACCCTGCGGACTCTTATTCTGCCTGACAGACAAAATCCAGGCCATGGTTTGGCCAAACAGATGAAAGGGGCGTGTCTGCCGACCACTGCTGTAAATGAAATATAGAAACCATGAACTGATTTGTATACCAAAAAAAAAAAATGAAAAATTGAGCCGTAATCTATTTTTTTTATTTGTTAAATTAAACGGAAAAAGAAACACGAGCCATTTTTCGTTTCTTGTAATTTGATTTCAGATAGGATATCAAATGACCAAAAGATACACGGACCAACTATTTATAGCTGATCGCTGTCAAAAAAGTTCAGCGACGACGTCCCAAGGATGATAGCAGCAATGGCAGTGTTCTTAATATGACAAAGTAAGTGTTTTGAGTGATGCCATTAATGTTTTTTTAATCTGTGTATACCCATATTCAATTAAAATATATAACTTAGCAAAGATGAATGCACATTTATATATTGATTCAATAGATTTATAGCATTTTATAAATAAATATTTGAAAATCAAGTTATGGATTTGAATTTTAATGTTATTATAACCTAAATATGCTATGTGACAGTTTGTCAAGATTATAGAAAACACATTTTTACCCAAATTAGTCAAAATGGATTTATTGCGTTTTGGAATCAAACTCTTCATTTATTTGTTATATTTACATTTATGCATTTGGCAGACGCTTCTATCCCAAGTAACTTAAAGTGCATTACAAAGTATACATTTTTATCAGTATTTAAACGGATGGCCTTTTGCACTGCGACACAATGCTCTACCATCGAACAATACAGGAGCACTTATTTGAAAGTAGAATGCGGTTGTCACTCATTCAAATTACTGAACGGGCGTGTAAAACAGAATCAAGCACTCAAAGGAGAAGTAACAACAGAATTTGCTGCAGTTTGTACAGTGAAAACAAGAAATTGTGAGTCCTTTGACAAGCATTATGTATTCTGCATAAGTTTGTTCTGTATGATTTTGTGTTGTGTTCATTGGCACGGGATTCGGCTCAAACTGGCTGTTGCTTGAACTTCCTATGATGCAGACTGGTGCTTCATGTGTTTGTGTGTATTTGCACAGCTTGTGTTTACGTGTGTATGCATGTGTGTGTTCAGCATCATGCTATAGCCTGTTGTGTGTTTAATGCTGAGTCTTCGCTGGGCTGTGTTGGTCCTGTAGATGCACAGCTAGGCCATATGGACACCTTTATCAGAAGAGCCCAGCATTCACCACTCCACTTCTACCACCACTGCAAATATTCTCCATCTGTTTTATCCTCCCACCTCTCTCTCTCCCTCTCTTTTTCTCTCACCCCCCTGCATCCCTTCATCTCACACCCCCCTCCCTCTGACTCCCACTTTAATCTATTTGTAAAAGGGTAATTCACAGCAGGGTAAAAATAGACATCATCTTATATACACCCTAATTAATGACAAGTCTCTATTTTGCCGCGGGGTTTTACAGGCCAACAGGTTTTTTAAAGGGGTCATATGATGTTGCTAATAGAACATTATTTTGTGTAATGCAATGTGGTTAATGTTTCAAAAAACACATTATTTTCCACATACCCTACATTATTGCTGCACTTCTATGCCCTGCCTTTCTAAAACATGTAGATTTTTACAAAGCTCATCATTCTGAAAAGCAAGGTTTGCTCTGATTGGCCAGCTATACAGTGCATTGTGGATACACCTTGGTACTTTCACACTCACAATTAAAGGTAATTTATTTGAAAATGAATGTTTTGCCATCATTAACTTATATTTCTATTTCTCGTTGCTATTTATTGTACCTTCCTGTCTACTAAAAACTCATGTTCACGTTTATTATTGCATAACCGCACTTTAAAAATTTCCATATCTCCTTTCTGTTCACCTTCCCTCTGCACTCTCACACTCGTGGATTTTAAACTCGGCTCCATTCATTATTAAAGGTCCGCTGTCTGAACGGCACAGAGTTGCTGCCGTCACCAGGGGGTTTTGGGAAATGATATTGTCCTAGTGGCACTGTACAAGTCCACCACTCAGCTATACATGAGAAAGCCAGTTGTTCTTGGAGTGGAAGCATCCAGAAAAAAATCAGCATTTTTGGTTATTATAGTCATTTGTTTGGACTGTTCTCTTATATACAGTATTTCAGTACAGCTATGCTGCTATAATGACATTACATAATAGTTCACAGGGTTTCCTGCAGAAAATTTGTTAGGTAAGGTGGTAGGGTTGGGCGGGTGGGTCGGGGCATAGGGCGTGGCAATCAAAGGGGCGGGGCATATGCGTCATAATGAAAATTAAAATATTTTAATAAAATAAATAAATAAAATATTTATTTTTAAAACACTCAAATAAAACTTAATTTTGAAAAAAACTATGACAAAAAAATGAACACATACTAGATTATTAATGAATTAAATGTTTTACCTCTAATGGGAATAGCTGCGTGATGAAGTGAAACTAGGGTTAATAAACACAAACCAAAGCAGATGTTGTAGAAAGTCTGGTGAACGATGATAGATAGCGCAAAAATTGTAAAAACGGATTATTTCCCACTATTTATTACATTATCTTAAAGCAGTGTAAATAATGCACATAAATAAAATGAGCAAGAGCGCTCAACAATTATATCTCATCAACAGGCACGTGAAACCTAGCTAGCAGGTTGCTCAAACAACAAAATCACCAGCTAACTTACTTTAAAATTAGAAGAACTATAGACTAATACAATAACAGGCTTAAATAAACCCAAAACATAAGTCCACTTACAGTTCTCACGGACATGTGTTTTATAAACTGGCTATCCTCCAGACATGACGGACCACGTCTTTCTCATTTCGGCCGTGTGGCGCGCGTCCCCGCATGCGGTGTGATGCGTGTACACGCTATTCTACGAGATGCACTTGACGGCCTTTTTTTTTTGAGAACCTAGTTAAGGGGGTAGGATTTCCAAGCTTAGGCGGGCCGCCTTAACTGAAATATGCTGTGGGAAACCCTGGTTCAGTAAAGCTGCATCTAGCGGTAAGGATGCAAATTGCAACTAAAAGCTCAGTTCACTGCTTACCCCTTCTTTTCGCAGCACAAAGAGAAGCTACGGTAGTTTCCACAGGATAAACTTGTCGTCATCTGTGACAACATAGTGACGAAACTTGTAGCTTGTTTACGTATTTAGGGGTACTGTACATACATGTCGTCGCAAAATGGCAACTTCCATGTTAGACCCACGGTTTATGTACACAGTAGATAGAATTGGCTCATTCTAAAGTAATAAAAACATAAGGGTTTATTATGTAAGGTCTGTAAACACCACTTAATATATAGTTATGCATATTATATTGCATTTCTGTCAATAGATCCTCATAAAATGTACACATTGCACCTTTAATTCTGTCATCATTTACAGTAAATAACTTTAGATTTTGCACCCAAAATTCTCACCCAAATTGTATGTAACAACTTTTGTGATACTTTTATGACGCTTTTAGGACGTTTGAAAGCTCCAGTCATTGTTCCAGTGAATATTTTTTATGTGTAACTATTTCTTTAAAATACTTTGAATAAAAGCAGTTTATTTATATGGCATCTGTGGATTTCACTCACTGAAAGGGGATTTAAGTTAAAAATATGAGCAAAAGACACGAGTGTGTGAAGAAGAATCATGGAGTTACTGTATCTTTAAGAGAGGCCATCCCTGAGTTTACAGAGGAAGCAGCACTTTTCCCTAGACTCTGCTGCATCTCCAGTTTGGCATAATGAGGGCACCACTGTACACTTTTTCCACCTGTCCTATGGGAGGCAGCGGCTGGTCATGTGACTTGCACAACACTCCTCTGTGTGCTCATCATATTTATCATGTGACCTCTATATTCTAAGCTTTATCTATCTCCAGTGGTTATGTGAATAAGAGCTTATATTTCATAATGTTTAGAAGTTGATGTTTTGCTTTTAATTACAATGAGATGTTTCTTTACCAATAGGCACTTAGTTTGAAAATTTATAAAAATAAACATTTTAACAATTTACCATAATTTATTCACGATCGATGTCAAACATGACCTGCATCACAGGCGAACTCTTTGAAACACCATGGTTAAAATATCAGTGGTGGAAATGTCATTTTGAACAGTTTGGGAATATATTTTGCATACTCCCTTGTTTACTTATTGTGTGTAGGCTATTCCAAATACACACAAATGTATATGTGTTACTGCTTACAGCTTTATTTAAAAATATAAAAAAACATAAAAATACAAAATAACATACAATGTTTCTATACAATCTTAATTGGGACAAAGTTGGTTGTGATGGAAATAACGGAACAACAGTCTGAATAAATGAAGAGTTTGGTTCTGAATCGCGATAAAAAAATTTGTTACCGCCAAAATCAGTATTCTATCAGGTCAGTACTAGAAAGTAAACTCTTTATTTCAGGGGTTTTCAAACTTTTTGTGTGTGTGGACCACTATTTGTAATCAAGAATTTTTGCGGACCACCTCATAATACCTCATAATAATAAAATATGTCTACACAAATTCCTGAATTTATCTGCACCTCTAAATAGGCATACTAGCACTAAAACTATTTTATTTTATATTTTATTTTGCCTTTACACGGACCACCTCCAGTACCCTCACGGACCACTAGTGGTCCCCGGACCACAGTTTGGGAATGGCCGCTTTATTTTATGTTATTCTTTCGTCATCTCTCAATTTTTTTCCAAAACATGATTAACACCAGTCCTCCTCTGCAGAATGCAATAAATCCATTCAACAAATCACAGCGCACCATTCCACGCATTGTAAACAACAATGGTGGCGCTTTGAATAAACACAGAATCCTAGTTTTCCTCATCTACTTTGCACTTCGTGATCAACAAACAAACAAAAACAAAATAATACTTTTGATGGCATTGATAAACCTGTGGTGGTTTTCTGTGGCGGGGAAAAACGTAAGCCACTTGGGCGAAGGAAAAATGCCGGCTGTTGCTTGTTCTCACACGATAGCATCAAGCTTCTGTCATGCTAACACATTGACCTCAGCGGATCTTATGAAAAACTTTCCATTATATTACTCAAAGTCAACAAAAATCGAGCAGGACCAAAACATTTTACAGCTGATCGCTGTCAAAAGAATTCAGTGACGATGTCCCAAGGAAATGACAGTGTCCTTAATATGATAAAGTAAGTGTGCCATTAATGTGTTTTTTCTAAACAGTGTATACCACTAGTCAACTAAATAAATATAACATAGCAAAGATGAATGCACATTTATATATTGATTTATATATTGATAGATTTATTACATTTTGCAGAAAAAATAATCAGTTTTTATAATAAATCTTTGAAAATCAGATTAGAATTTTTAATGTTATTATAACCTAAAGATGCTATGTGAAAGTTTTTACCAGAAAATAGTGGTTTTCATCTTGTTACTTTCTTAGTCAAAATGGATTTATTGCCTAAAATCTATTCTGAATCATAAGGCTCCGATTCAGTGTTTCATGCACAGCTTGTGCATGTACTACGGCTCCGTGATCAGTAGGAAGTCCTTATCAATCTAAAATCACTACTAGTTTGACTCGTTTATAACGTGCATTGAAAAAAGCAACACTCATCAAACACAATCATTTAAAATATTCTTTATTATCATGAAAATACCTGAAACAATCTGAAGAACAGCGATATAAATATGCATCTAGATATTTCCTGGAATAGTATTAGAAATGATATTTCTTCTGTGGAACAAATGGAGTTTCTGCACGAGAGCGCCCTCTGGCTTTTGGATGTGGCGACATTTCACCGTAATTCATTCAAATTCATTCATTGAGAAAATGCGCATTTGCCCGATTAATTGTCGGAACCCTAGTGTATAGATAAAAACAGCTCATTGAGGTGGGGACAAGTCACACATGGTCAAGTCCAAGCAAGTCTCAAGTCTTAAACCATCAAGCCCGAGTCAAGTCTCAAGTCACAGTTCAGATAGGTACTGATTTACTTCAGATTTACTTTTGTCTTCTCAAAGACAAAAGTCCAATCACCAATTGTGAAAAGCGCTATATAAATAAAATTGAATAGAATTGAATTGAAGGTCAGTCACTAAGTGAAACCAACCAGGCCATATACTTCTTAAATGGGTACTAGGAGATTATTTTTTTAAAGGTGCAATGTGGGACTTTTAGAAGGATTTATTGACGGAAATGCATTTCCATTTTATTTTGATGAAGATGACACAATATAACATCGCGACTACATGAAAAGAGCTTTAACTGTTATAAAAATACAGATTTGTGAGCATTTGTGGAACTGAGTGCGTGAAAATACACACGAAACACACGTGATTGTTGTCATGTGGTGAATCCGACCAATCTTGAAACAGCTGTGTCGTCATTACAGCCCGTGCAGCTCCTCTTCGCGAACTGCGCTGGCTAACTCAGGCGGCTGATCTCGAATCGCTTTCGCGGTACTTAAAAACCACATGACACAGTCACGTGCCTGCAGCGCCAGCTTAAAGGTGTGTTCGACTTCATGCGGCGCTGCGCAGACCGATCGGCGGCTGACTTGAAGCAGTGCATTCCGGTTAGCAACTTTGTCCGACTTAAGCTGGCGCTGCAGGCACGTGACTGTGTCATGTGGTTTTTAAGTACCGCGAGAGCGATTCGAGATCAGCCGCCTGAGTTAGCCAGCGCAGTTCGCAGTGCACGGGCTGTAATGACGACACAGCTGTTTTACCATTGGTCAGATTCACCACATGACAACAATCACGTGTGTTTTGTGCGTATTTTCACACCCTCAGTTCCACAAATAATCACAAATCTGTATTTTTATAACAGTTAAAGCTTTTTTTCATGTAGTCGCGATGTTATATTGTGTCATCTTCATCAAAATAAAATGGAAATGCATTTCCGTCAATAAATCCTTCTAAAAGTCCCACATTGCACCTTTAAAAAAATAATCTCCTAGTACCCATTTAAGAAGTATATGGCCTGGTTGGTTTCACTTAGTGACTGACCTTTGAGAAGACAAAAGTAAAAAGTAAGAATAGATCGAGACACAATGCTATAGAAAGCACTGTGAGGGGGAATGTGGAAGGAAAATGTCACCATAGTCCTGCCACATGGCTGGTCTGTGGGGTTAGCAGGGGGCAGTGTACTGTCAACACACTTCACAGTGGGAAAGATCCGGTGGAGGCAGAGCTCAGCCGTGGCACTGTTGCTGGTGCCATATGCCACTTAGAGAGAATAGCAAACCCCCATTCTCAGCCTTAGTGCCTTGGTGATTTAAAATAATGTATTGGCAAACAGTACTAGAGCCAGGACTAAAGTAACAGGGCCAACAGACACTTTGAGGCCGGACCTTGGGCATTCATGCAGTTATCTGGAAAACGGTCAGAACCGGAAATTTAAGCAGTGTTGGAAAATTGTGAGGTGGAAACCAACGTTATAACTGTTGTAAGTGGTTTGGACTGAATTTGTCACAGTGACTTTATGTTTTTTAAAGAATGTTGAAAATGATTTTCTGTAAAGAGAATATTTGTATTGAGACATGCAAGTACAAAACTGATTTAAAAACAAGCTATTAAAGGGTTTCAGAGAACTTGACCGTCCTTATGATATAGACTCTAGATATAGACGTAGTCATTCTCAAAAAATGGAGTAACATTTGAAGGCTTGTTCCCTTTTCAAACCCTCACTGGGTTCAACAGTACAATTTTGGTGACTGCTTTCGTGTATTGAAATAAGCGCAGCAAAACTCAAACCCCAAGTAATTCAGTTCATTTGAACCCCATTTATTTTAAGGCATCTGCCTGCAGTAATCAATCATGGGTGAAGCTGCCTCTATCTGGAAGCGGGGCTTAATTTCTAAATTGGAGGGGAGTGATTTTCTCACTGTGTTCCTGACTCTTTCACACAGTGTACTTTGATGGATTTCCGCTCCCTTCAAACATTGATCTCCAGGTGATGGGATAAATAATTCCAGTTTGGCCTCTGTGACTTTGGTCCTCTTTTGAGACGTGGAATTCACCCGTCGTTGGATTTATAAGCCAACACCTTTTAAAAATGGTTTAACAGCTGTTTAATGCAAAACATAAGTGGCTTATGCCTTAAGAGAAATGTAAATGAATGGAACTAATGGAATGAAAGTGCTGCATTCATTTAGGGAGATACATTTAGCCTAGATTTACCAGATTGTTTTTTTCTCATAGGTGCTTATGGTATGTGAGCACAATTGACACGTAAGATGCTGCTCTTTATTGTTTAGAGGAGGCACTCCTGTTTGAGCATATGAGCATATTTTCAAAAAAAGTGCAGTGTCCCTTTAACAGCTAGCTATATACATATAAATTAGGTAGCGTTTTCAAACACACCAACTGCAATGTTTTTTTTTGTTGAGCTATGTTCATGTCTTTTATTTTGAAGTTCTGTTTGTAGTCCTGGTCATGGTCTTTGTAGTCCTGTTAATGTTCCCAGCTCTAATTGTGTTTAAGTGTGTCTTTTTTCTGTTCATTAGTCAGTGTATACCAGTGTCTGCCGTATGTCTTATTAGGGTATTGTTTTAATGTTATGTGCCATGGCCATGCGTTGTATTTTTAATTCATACTTTACATTCATTCTTGTCCTTTTCTTACTGTACAACACGTTACACCTACCATATTTTTAAAACTGTGAGTGATGTGTAGTGAAGGTTTGATTTGTCCTATTGTGCTAGAGGATAAATGGGACTGCTAGCAAGTGCTTGTGAACTGCATTTATGGCTTCATCACAAGGCGCCAGCTTGCTTTGTTCCCTCATAAAAGCACATTTGTTCAAATGTTTCCTATAAATGATCTTGAATTGAGGAAGATTCAGCCTTAGCAGTAATTTTGCTACATTTCTGACAATCGGTTTTCCTTTCATACACAGGGTGGATTTGTGGCCATACAGGAAGCAACTGTACTGTATGTTGTCCAGCAAAGACAATAAATGGGTTAGTGGATGTTAGAGCGAAGTCCCCAAACAATGAGTAACAGTTCTGTATAAGTATGAATTTATGAGTTTGCATGACATGCTGACATGTAATTTCTTATGCTGATTGTTTTTGAGACCAACTCTGTGTTGAAGTATGCACACTTTTAGTTGTACACCATTGTATGTTTTATGTAGGATGCATAATCTTATAAAGAAAGTTGTTTATTGTGGTTACAACAACCGTGTAAATGTTTTTCACAGTTTTTGTGTGTTGGTCATGGTTTATAAAATACAGTATGGGTCAAAGGACAGGGAAGATATTTAATCTACACACTGCATACATATTGTACATGCATGTCTTTAAATTCACTACATGAATTGCGATGCAGTCTTGTTGTCATCAAGACAATGTTATAAAGAGGTGCATTGGGAGGACGTAGGAAAACACTTTAAAATTTGTCCCACCTCATTCAGATGGTTTTCTCCTCTATGTCCCCACACTTTACCACATTAATTATAACTTGAGCATACCTTAATTACACCACGTCCTATGCTAATGCTTGAGTCCTGTGTGAATTGCTTGCCATTTCTTGCAGATTCTGTGCCTGATTTGCATTTCACAAAAGGTTTACTTCTATTTCTGGATGAGAGAGGGAGAAAGAGAGGGAGGGAGAAGTAAATGATTTGTGATGTGGAAGAGAGGTTTGTTTTAGTAAAGTAAAGCTATGGCTCACTTTCGTATAACCTTGTGCATCACTCATGAGTCTTTGTTCTTATGGGCTCTCTCAATTATGGCAAGCTTGGGCTTCTTTTCTGGGCTTCAGGATACAAAGCACTTTCATATGTTCTTTTACAGTGCCAAGCTCAATGTTTGTCTTGATTTTTTGAAATATGCTAAAAGATTGGTGCTCAGTTTCATCTTAGCATTGACTTCATTGGAAATGCTGTAACTAGAGGTCATTGTGATCTGAAAGTTTGAAGGGTGAATGTTACATACTGTAGGAGTAAAAACCCCCCAAAGTTTGTGTTTTAGTGTGTTGACAGTGTGCAGTGCTTTAGCTGTAAGACACTATGTATGCAAACTTTCTTAAAAGATGTCCCATTATGATTTTCAACTTTTTTAAGTTAAACTGCTTTTTGAGCTACATTAATGATATGTTAGCCTATATACCCACTATACCTTCACAGTATGTCAACAATTGTGATGCGTTCTTGGAAAACCCGTCGGATGTCACGCTGGAACATTTTCAAAATATGTTGAATGTAATTTTTTTGTCTAAATTGGGTTATTCTACACTCTAAAAATGGCTGGGTTATTTTTTTCCCATAATGGGTAAATATTGGACAGAACACCTGCTGGGTTAAAAATTGACCCAATGCTGGGTTATTTTAACCCAACTGTTGGGTTATTG
This sequence comes from Paramisgurnus dabryanus, assembly GCF_030506205.2. Lineage (NCBI taxonomy): Eukaryota > Metazoa > Chordata > Actinopteri > Cypriniformes > Cobitidae > Paramisgurnus > Paramisgurnus dabryanus. The sequence continues at coordinate 15,864,612 of NC_133356.1, forward strand.
TTGCATCACAACAACCCAACATTGGGTCATTTTTGACCCAGCATGTGTTCTGTCCAATATTTATCCATTATTATGGGTCAAAAATAACTCAGCCATTTTTAGATTGTATAACATCCAGGGTTTCCCGCAGAAAATGTGTTAGTTAAGGTGGTAGGGTTGTGCCGGTGGGCGAGCCGGGGGCGTGGCAATCAAAGGGGCGGGGCGCGTCATGATGAAAATATTTTTATTTAAAACACTCAAATAAAACTCAATTTTGAAGAAACTATGACAGAAAAGGAACACATACTAGATTATTAATGAATTAAATGTTTTATCAACAGGCTAGTTATCCTCCAGACAGTGATGGACCATGTCTTTCTCTCATTTTGGCTGTGTGGCGCGTGCCCGCTCGCGGTGTGAAGCGCGGCCACGCTATTCTCTGAGATGCACTTGACGGCCTTTTGTGCAGCAATTATTTTTTTTTGGACGACCTAGTTAAGGTGGTAGGGTATCCCAGCTTAGGTGGGCCGCCCGAACTGAAAAGTGCTGCGGGAAACCCTGACATCTTGTCTATCGTCTCTGAAAATATTTAGGCAAAATGCACTTTTTTCATGCAAAAAAATAGCGAGCTGAAAAGACTGCATCTTTTTAAGAACACACCCGTAAAAAAACTTTTTTTTTAAATTGGTAACATTTCACCATGTGATGGGATCAGAATTTTCTTAGTTGTGTATCATTTAAACATCCTCTTTATCTCCTAAAATTAAATATGATAAATAAATACAGCAACAGAGTCAAACAGCAACCTGCACAAGATAAAAATTCCCACTGGAAATTCCTTAAAGAAACATTGACAGATTTTATTTGAAATCACCTGATCACTTCTGTGTTAGATTTTGCATTTTATTATTTGACCCACATGAGGTGATGCTAGTGATGCTGTTAAACAGAGCAGTAGGGTGCACAGGGGAGGGAGACCTGGGTTAGGTCTGCGGGCAGGTGTTTACATGATCTGCCTCTCTTTCTCTGGGGCACGTTCTGTATGGCTGGTCGCACGTTCATCATTTTCCATAGGTAGTGTATTTTTTTAACTCTATGTAGGTCGCTTATTTTAATATACGTCATATGATATCGTCATGGCAGAAGAGTCTGGGGAGAAGACCACATTAGTGTAAGTAAAGATGTGGATAGCTTCATACGTGATTTAGACTTTAGTTTTATTCAGGCAGGGGTAATTTGTCAGTAATATGTGGGATTTGTGTAAGACTTGGTGGAGAGGTTTTACTTTAATGTAAATTTGTGAGACACGTTCAGTGCATAGAGTATGCTGTATAGATTTTGGGTTGTGTTGATTTTTGTGTGACTTATGTAAATATGTCTTTTATGCTCAATTTTTAATTTTTGAGTTAAATGAACTTTTCATTGCAGAGTGTAACACTGGCACCACTTTAATTTACAGTTTTTCAGAGTCACTTAGGGGAATTTTTCGAATCATCCTTAAAAGTAACAACATTTTAAGTGCATATCTTAACAACAATTCTTCCAACAATTTGGACAAACAGCACAACATCATGGATACTTTAAAATCTTTAGTTCAAATAAAATCAATTTCTATGTCAGTGCCATCAAAATCAGAAGTCCTTGTGTCATTTATCATGAACAAGACAGTCAACATTTTTGCCATGTTATCAATATAACACAAGTAAAAAATTATATTTCAATATTTTCTAATGTGAACTAAATGGCTATGATGATTGTAATTTTTCCGTTCCAACAGTATTATACACTAGTGTATGTGAAATAATTGTTTAGGATTGGACAGAATTCAAATTTAAATTACTTTTTTCTGTAACCAATTACACACATTGTAAAATAAAAAAAATAAAACATTTTACAGTATAAATTAAAAATTAAATTAGAAAGGTTACAGTAACTGCACATCATCTAAAAATCTGCAAAATTCAAAGCGATGCCAGAAACTGAAAATGTCCTCCTTACGGACAGCCTAACATCCCAGTCTCATCGACATCACAATAGATATCTTTCCTTTAAACATTCATTCCTTTTCATTAATGAAAATCAAAAGATTCACTTGAGAGCAATTTATCAATTCAGTTCACATTACCAAAAGTCAAAAAAATGTATGTAAAAAAGATTATGCTTAACAGATTATGACAAAAGGTCAACCATTTTGCATGTCATGACTCATACAATTAAACTGTTCCTAGATATTTTGAGATGTAAGAAGAAGATATTTTGAGGTGTATTGAACAGAAAGCCATTATATGTATTTTAATAAAATGACCTAAGCAATTGACAATGTTTAAACAACAGTCAACTGTACATAATCAAATGCATGAATGTAGAAAATAAAGCATTTGCAATTTATCCAAAACAATGAGGATTTCCTTTTAAGTTGTGCACAACTGACTAGATGATGTGGAGGTTGAACAAAACATTTAGAAAATTAAAATTGTGATCTGAGAAATGAAACGTAAGGTTGAAATTGTTACAGTATGTACATTACATTAAAATTTTAATGATAAAATATCCATCTCTCCTCTCCAGCTTGCACCAGCAGTTTGCCACCTACAAAGAGCAGGTGAGACGGACTGGCCAGGAGCCCCAGCAGAGGCAGCAGGGCCAACACAAAGATGACGCCCCCACCTGTGGCATCTGCCACAAGACCAAGTTTGCTGATGGCTGCGGCAACCTGTGCTCCTACTGCCAGACGAAGTTCTGCGCCCGGTGTGGTGGAAGGGTGTCTCTGCGTTCCAATAATGTAAGTCATTCCTGCATGCTACACTATGAGCAGCGCACGTTTTCTAGAAATTTAAGCAGGGGCGGGGAGAGAAAAGCAAGCTGGGGGCCGAGCATTGAGTGGATGAGTGAAAGGTTAATTGGGCATTAGTCAGAGGAAATGACGCCGCTGGTCAGCGGGGGTTTGCCACGCACACTCTGGGATGCCCAAATCTGTGCTGAGTCTCCGCAGGGGCGGCCGTACTACGCAAAGGGAAGCACCTGAACTGGTGACCCACCTCCTGGAGCGTGATATTTACCTTCACTTTCTAGTCCCTCTGCTGGGTCTAATTAGTGTTCACTTATAATGAGTGCGGTGTAGGGAGTCAACAGAAGGAAAGAATTACCTCACAGACAGCGGTAGTACATAATGGGGTGAGCCAATCACACATATTTAGTTATAGATGTACAGTATGACACATGTGCATTTGGAGTAAATCAGTATGTTTTAAGTTACAGTACACAATGAAAGAGAGAGAAGATTGATAGAAAGACAGACAGACAGGTAGTATGACAAATGATGACATTATTATATAAACAGAGAGAGAGAGGGAGGGATAGAGAAAGACAAATTGATTGATTGATTGATTGACAGACAGACTAGGTGTGTGCATTTGGGAAAGCTCAAAGAGGAAATGTGTGAGATGTGTGTTACTATATTCAGGTGATCTTGCGTGTGAGTGAGAAGGTACCTGAAGTCCCAGATGTAAAGCAAAGGAAAAGAAGTCTCTTGGCCGTGGATGGGTGCTGCCCTTCGGTTAGTTTCACTAAAACGAGCAGATGTTGTTCATGTGAGCCCTTCGGTGTGTACTATTAATGAAAGTGGCAAACATGATAATGGAGTTGCTGGATGCCTGTAGGTTAACCATAGATAACTACACCTACTCAATTTGGTGGACTGGAAACAACACCTAAAAGCAATGAAATGCATTTAATAGCTCCATTGTTGTGAGTACTGTAGCTGGAGACCATTTGGACTAAAGTGAATTGAAAGTTTAATGCACCTGTTGAGAATATCACAAGAACACTTCCTTATCACATTTTTCAATACTTTTATGGGTTTGTTAGGGCAGGTGAATGCTGTACCGTTTTTGCTGTGACTGCCATCTGATGAATATTGCTGGGAATGTTAAGGTTTTTTTTATAGGGAAACATCATCCATCTTTGATGCTCACAGTAGTCAGTTAATTTCCTTCCTATGTTAACCTTTTCGTAGAAATAGTGGGATGTATTTCCTGCAATGTAACTCCTCTAATAAAGAACCAGTAGGAGCACAGCAACTGATGACTCGTATGACAAGAACGAAAATTGCACAGTGTATAACAAACTTTTTTGTGCATTTTTTATTTTCAGTGCATAGGTTTGTCTGTAGCATATAGTAGCATTTTTAAGTAGCACTGTAGAAAACAGGTACAAAACTGTACCTCAAAAACTAATAAAAAAAATTCTGTTTTGTACCTTTACAGGAATATTAAACATAATACAATGTTGTACCTTTTTGGGTACATTACTGTACTTTAAGGATCTATTATTGTGTACCTTTAAATGTACAGTTAACTGTATAATTTAACTGGTACAAAATTGTTCCTTAAAGGCGGGGTGCATGATTTTTAAAAAACACTTTGGAAAAGGGAGTCGGACCAAGTACCAAAACACACTTGTAGCCAATCAGCAGTAAGGTGCATGTCTACTAACCAACTTCGTTGCCTGGGTTGCGTATGTGTGGGGCGGGCCTATCAAAAGAAGGTCCAGATTCTATTTGGGGTAGGGGCGTGTTTGTTTAAGTTATTTCAAATGTCAACATTAGCTTTCAGATATCATGCACCCCGCCTTTAAGGTACACAATAAGTTCTTAGGGTATAATATTGTACCCCAAAAGGTACAACATGTCAAATTGGTTTATCCCCATAAAGCAGGGGTGGGGAACCCTGGTCCTGGAGGGCCACTTTCCTGCATAGTTTAGTTCCAACCCTAATCAAACACACCTGAATTTCATTTTCAAGTAATCCTGAAGACTTTAATTAGATTTTTCAGGTAATTATATCCCTCCAGGACCCAGGGTTCCCCAACCCTGCCATAAAGATACCAAAATGAACCTTTGAGGGTATCACTCCAGTGACAGAATTCTGTGTGTGAGAATTCTTACTAGTATAATAAAATAAGTGGAACATATTCTAATTTTCAGCAACCCATTAGATACCTTTATTTCCAATGAGAATGTTTCAGTAACAATCTAACTGTACATCTCAGTGCATAAAGAAGATGCACCTTCCTGCTTTGCCCTGCAGGTGGCAACATACCTGCAGATTTACCACCATATGGTACAGGTGCATACTCATACAGGCGTGATGTGTGCTTAAAGATTAGCAAAGGAATAATTTAATAATATAATGTGCATCTTATGGTGCCACTAATATCAGTGTGAGAGCTGCTATGTGTGCTTGTTTTCTTATATGATTAAATCATACAATACATCTCTCTCTTTCTTTCTCTCTCTTTTCTTCTTCTCCACCTACCCACCCATCACCCTTTTCTCTTTCCTGCTGTGCTGCTCTGTGACGCTGGAGAAGAAGGAGGACAAAGTGGTTAGCATTTTTTTTTATTCTCTTTATGTCGGTGTAAAGTGTAAACGCTGATGTGAAACAACATTTTACTCATTCTTCCCATATTCACATGCCGATCAGCTCACTTATACAGTATTTGGGTGTTAATTGGTTAAAAATAATTAATTAATTTCTTCACCCATGTTGGGCTGAATTGTTAGTCTTACAGTATGTGACAAACCTGCTTATGTCTGTGGGTGTGTGCATACAACATTATTTTCCTAATGCCAGTAATGTTCCAGTAAAAGTATCTAAACATTTTTGAAGAAAAAAAACAGATTCATATGAGAAGCATACAATTTGTTTTCAGAATATGTTTGGAAAATGTTTTTTTTGTGAATGGCAAACTAGTTATTATTTTGAATTATGGTTGCTTTGTATTGTATGCACTCTTAAAGGCACATTCCACTTTTTTTTGAAAATATGCTCATTTTCCAGCTCCTTAAATGAGTTAAACATTTCATTCTGACCGTTGTGGAATCCAGTCAGCTGATCTCCGGGTCTGGCGCTAGCACTTTTAGCATAGCTTTGCACAATCCATTGAATCTGATTAGACCATTAGCATTGCGTTAAAAAATAACCAAAGAGTTTCGATGTTTTTCTTATTTAAAACGTAGTGATATTTCGCACTGCCCGAAAATAGTCTCCTTGGTAACTTTCAATAGCAGGGGACTATTTTCGGGCAATGTGTAATATCACTACCCCTACTGCAGCCATGTTACGGCAGTAAAGTCCTTGATTATTACGCCAGAATAAGAGTATAGTCCTAACCATATCTCCCTAGAAAATCACAACTTTTAATTTTCTGTCAGCCTTAGTACACAATGTAATTACAGAAGAGTCAAGTTTTAAATAGGAAAAATATCCACACTCTTTGGTTATTTTTAGCGCGAGGCTAATGGTCTAATCAGATTCAATGGATTGTGCTAAGCTATGCTAAAAGTGGTAGCGCCAGACCCAGAGATCAACTGAATGGATTCCAAAACGGAAAGAATCAAATGTTTAACTCCAGGGGAGCTGGAAAATTAGCATATTTTCAAAAAAAGTGGAATATCCCTTTAAAAATTAAGGTACTTCACAATGCCATGAGACCCATTTTTGGCTTTATAGTTCGATAAACTACATCTGGAGGTTTTTGTAGTGAAAAAAGATTATTAAACGGTATGCAAGACATGGTTCTTCTAAGAACCTTTAACTGAATTGTTATCTGAGGAACAAAAAAAGTTTTTTAATGGCATCGCTTTGAAGAACCTTTTAAGCACCTTTATTTTTAAGTGTGTCCTGTAAGTGTTAACCGTAATATGTCCACACAGAAAACTCATAAGCAAATTCTCACCCTTTATATAAAGGCCTAATAAATCAGGGTCTAAGACGATGGTTAGCATACTGTATTTTGTCTGTACTCCTTGAGTTGCTATATAAATTGCCTTACAATCTTTTGTTCGCTCGTTTTCTTTCTTTCTTTCTGTTTGAAAGATCCATTCCAGACTACAGTCAACCGTGCTAGGCTTTTGCATTGTGCTTTTTTTACACCAATATTTCAGTCTTACCGGAAAAGCATGCAATGTGTCATTCCGCCGCCCACTCCACCGAAGCGCCAACGTAAAATGATTAGAATTGATCTCACTCCTGCTTAGCATCCGGTTACTGGGATGTTTCCTTGACTGGCACTTTCGGGCTGTCTGTGAGATACAGTAGTCTGTCTTTCTAACAGGACTTTATGTAGTGTAAATACAAGACAGATCTGGCAAGTGGAGACTTGGGTTTAAGCTTGGGTCTTCAGGGACGAAAAATGTGACAGTGAAGTGCACATACACACAAATAGCCAAAGGAATCATGGGAGGCGTGAGGCTGCTGTATTTATAGATCTCATCAATCAGCTTAATCAGAGAAGGTCCGGTGTTTGGAGAGGCAGTGGAGCTAAACTTATCACACTATTGATCTGCAGATGGCTTGTCGAGCGTGGGATATATGCCTCGGTGACAGAAGAGTGAGAGTTGGTTTTTTAACGTCAGCAGGTAGCTATAATATATTATTTACGCTATCGATCCGGTATTTAACAATTGGAACGGTCCGTGTACGATGGACGGGTAAATGAGTGTCATGAGAGGGCCGGTGGGTGAGCGTCTCCGGGCGCTGATGTACTAGCTCATTAGATGAAATGGACAGTAATGTCTTTTGTGGCAGTCTTTCATCCTTATCCAGGATTTATAACATGCTGAAATATGGTTCTAGCTCTACCCGTTGCCGCCCCAATTCATCAAGCTGTCGGAGGTGGAAGCGTAAACCGCGCTCTCCCTCTTCACTTCACTCACAGAACTCAAAGCGCTTCATTTTTCCACCCTGTTTGCGTGAACCTGACACCATGCAGCAGAAGGCCCGCCGAGTGATGAAAATGAAATGACATTAACAAGATGGAGGAAAGGGCGGAGTTTGGTTATGAATGTGGTTAGGAGTTAAACACAAAATACCGGGATGAAATGATGGCTTCTTGTTAAATTGCAGAAAGTTTTTTTTTTTATTGATATTTTAAGGATATTGAGACCTTTGGTTTGGCTTTAGTCCTGTGGAGCAGTCATCAATAACAAAATATTTTGGATGCATTTTCTTCTTTAAATTAAAATGAATATGCTGTTGAGTGTTTGTTTTTCTCTGTTTATACAGGGTTGGTTGGTTAGTTAGTTTTATTTTCTAAGTTTCTATAGGGCTTCTATAAGTTCTACTTTGATTTACTTCAGTCATGCAGTGAATACTTCATTACAGTAAATACTCCATTATCCTATTTTTAGCCATTTTATTCACTTTGGTCTTTAGTTTAATGTAGAAACTTCATTCTTTGCTTCTGATCCTGAATCTGATACTAAGATTGATTTTGTTCCATTTGCATCATAGACATTAAATCCACAGCCCCACTAAACAACTCAACATAGATTTTTAACACCTAACACAGCTTTCTGCTATTTTTACACTGACACTGATAAAACAGGGGGAGGGGAGAGAAGGACTCTGAAACAGATTTTCTTGTTTAATCTGTTTAATCTTTAATCATGTTTAATATTTGTCCAACTTTTTGCATTTGATTTATATCTAAAGTTGAATGGACATATATGGGTGATTCTCACGAAATCCAGATTTAGAAGGTGTCCAGCATCAGAATTTTTAAAAAGCCCTTGAAGGCATTTTTTTTATTTTGCACATATAAGAAAAAGGTCTGAACTTACTATAACCATTATTTTAGAGGATTTAAAAAATATTTCTTATAGAATTATTTAAATTTTTTATATTATCATTATAAAAAATTATCATTACCGCAGCATGAAATTACATTAAATATATGCATTCACAAACTCATGTTTCAGTAATGAGAACTAAAAAGTTGTCTAGGTTCTATGACAAACAAAATTTCAACTTTTATCTGGAGAGAAAACAATAAAAACTGCTTACCTGGTAGTTATCACAGTCAATTATGTCCCTTCCAACATTTTTTTTTTTTAAATGTTAGTTCATTGAGGGCTTAAACCATAATTAACAATTGTTGCGGAGGATGAGACAATTTTTCTTGAACACATTTATATTCCTTATTATTGTCTCTACATTTACCAATGATCACCAAATACCACATGTTTCTTTATTGTAAATGTTTATAGTATAACATGCACTGAAGCTTTTTATTTTTTCATTATAAATATTTCCATGTCAAAGAACCCAAATCCAGACATGAAAAATTTCCCCTCAAATGTGGAAAAAAACCCAAAATTGGTTTGTATGATGTCATTTGAAATAATTTGCAAAATAGTATTTGTAAAGATGTTTGTAACTGTATGCTTCTTATTTTGATACCCTTACTTTGCATTTACTTCATAAGTCTAATTTCGGGAGAATCACCCAAATGTGTGTTGGTAGTCTATGAACACAACCACAATGAAAAATATCCACTCACTCCTCCTTTTTAAATCCCCATTAAAACAGAGTAGTATTATTAGACATGCTGTTTTGATTCTCTCGTTAATGTGATGTCACAAAACCCCGCCCATGACAACTGACTGACTGGTTAATTTTACCCAAAAGCTTTTTTGAATGTGCGGCTAAATTGTCCCAGACTGTATTCACAGGAATCAGATTTATTTTTAACCGAAAGCAATTTGCATTTAAAGCAGCACCAAAGAGTTTTTTTACCTTAAAGTAACGTTTCCAAAAAAGTTTCAGTTGTTCATCCACTCGAAACAGGGTGAAAGGCACTTTCACATTCGCTTTGCAGCCCTCTATCGGCCAAAACCGCACTAAAGAAGTTTCCAACCGTTGGTTCGCTGTTCTGTAGTTCGAGTGAAAACTACAAAAACTTGCTTTACTGCAGACCAACAATCCAATCAGAGCCAGCTTTGCTGCAATAGGCTAAATTATTTATGACAGTGGTAATGGACAATTCCGCTTCCAACCTGTAGGTGGAGCAAATAGCAAAAACTCTTTAGTGTTGCTTTAAAGGTACACACATGAAAACAGCACTATTTTTGCTGCCTCCCATATAGGGGCATGCTATAACAAATGAACTTTGGGTGCATTTTGAGCTGAAACTTCACAGACACATTCTAGGCACACCTGATACTTATATTACACCTTGTAAAATGGGCATAATATTGGCATTTTAAGACAAAAGTAGTTTTTTTTAGATTCTGATGCAATTTGATTGTGTTAGTGTGTGAGATGTGGCTGTACCAGCAGTTATTGTCTGAAGTGTGATTAAGTTAAAACATTGAGAGATGATGAAGGGTGATTTTGTCAGGCAGTGGCGGCTTCTTCCGTGGGGCGCAAATTCAAAATATGTGTTCGGAGTGTCATGTGCGTTGCTCGTGTTTTCAAAATATGTGTTTGTTGCGTCATGTGAACCATGTGCATCACGTGTTTTGTCAAAATAAGTGACTGCTGGCTGCTGCACACGCGTCAAAACTGCTTATGATAAAAGAGACGTTCACAAAATACACGCAAGACACTCCCTTAAAAGCAAACTCTAATTACGCATGAGATTATGCGAGTATCTAGCAAACACGAGCGTCTCTTTTATCATAAACCCTTTAGACGCGTCAGCAGCAGGCACTTATTTTGACAAGACACGTGATGCACATAGGTTCACTTGATGCGCCGAACACATATTTGCTACATGCCTGTTGTGACGAACTTCGCATCGTGCGCCCGGCTGCCACTGTTGTCAGGTCCCATGTATTGTACTGATGGCTCACAGGCACCAAGGCCTTTACAGATCACCATTAGATGTTAATTCGTTTGATCATTAACCCATCACTGGGTCTGCAGGGGTTCGATGAGGGTCCTGGAAATTGTACTGATTTTACTGATATTGTGTCCACATTTATTTTGTCTTCCATTTGTCGCATAATCTTCACAAATTTACTATCTTAGATATGTAGCATTTTGACCATGCATATTGCACAAACATTGCACGTCTTCATACTGAAAATGTTCAGCCAGATATCAGAGAAAAATCTGAATGCAAGATCAGTCGCGGATTCCATCATTTACACATAATGACCGCAAAATGTGCTATCTTTTACTTGTTGTTCAGCTATCATTATAAATAATAACCTTCTTCTCAGCCCATTAGTCATTGAATCTTTGGTAAACACTGCAAGTTTATTGATTGTTGCAGAACAAAAAAACCTCACTCAGTCAATTTTTCATTAATTTAGTTTTGAACGTTCGAAGAAAAAAAATTTGAATCCACTTTGCTCGCCTGTGTGACCTCTTTAATTTCTAACTTAAAGGGTTATGCTTTCCAGCAATTATAGTTACCACCAATCCAGATTCATTGTGCTGACACAATTCTCTCATCCTCTTAAAGGTATGACAAAGACAGTTCTTGGTTAAACACATGGGTGAATTCTTTCACAGAGATTATTTAACATATTCTGTAATATTGTAGTTATCTGGGACCATTAGACCATTAGTTATTAATCCAACATAGCATGCAAAGTGTATTGCTGTCTGTTGGAAAAATCAGTTTCCCTGAATCCAGTTTGTCTTACTGTCCGATTTGTAAGTGAGAACATGTCCCCTTTGCTCTCTCTCTCTCTCTCTCTCTCTCTCTCTCTCTCTCTCTCTCTCTCTCTCTCTCTCTCTCTCATCAGGTATCTTGTTGTAATCGGTGTGGTGAGGGTCAGGGGTGTTTCTGACAGCTGGGAATTCTACTGTTGATTTAGTTTAGATTAGTTTGGAGCACAGCCAGCCCTGTTCAATCACAGCGTAATGCTTTTTCATTGTAAGTGACCTGCCCCTCTTGCCCCCTCTATACTGTACACAACACCGCCACCTCTGCATCTTTCAATGCTCGTCCTAAAACGCGATCGCCGGCAGTCTTCCTTCCTCACCGCTCCACACTAAGTGAAATAAATTCCCATTATGCATCACCCATGTGAGCACCAAGGCTCCATATATGCCAGTTATTTTAATGAATCGGTCAAATAACTCACAGTTTATTGCAGAAACAGTGTACTGGATCAAATGTCTCTTTAAGAAAAACATTTCCCACTTAGATTAGTTAGATCGGTTGAGTAAACACTTCAATCAAAACATGTTGCTAGAAAGCGAAAAAGAGTAAGTGAAAAGTAAAACAGAAAGTAGGACAGGAGTTCTGGTAGCAGGTGGTACGTGTGAACATTTCGTTTTCCGGCTGTAACCACAGAGTGCCTTTGTCTGGCATGGGCATAAGCACCAGAAGGCTGTGTGTGCATAAGCTTATACATGTGTGTATGTATGCATTTGTGTGTTTATCTGTGTGTGTGTGTGTGTGTGTGTGTGTGTGTGTAAGATCACTTAGACGTTGCATCTGTGGGATCAGAGGTTTGTTATTCTCAGTAAAGTTTTGCGGCGAGATGGGGAATTTTTTAAACATATCCCCAATGGTGCTGGGTGGCTGCCTGGATAAATATAGAAGTGTTGATGCGTGTCTCTCGCTCACACTCTCTCAACCTCACAAGCTTTTAATCAAAAGCAATCTGGAGGAGGAAAGTCGAAAAAGGAGAAAATATTTGGAATGTGCCAAGGTCTTTTGTGTTCCTTACTCCTGATTCTGTAGCTAAAGGAAATAGATGGGTTGGATGTGGATGTACAGGATGGTTATTTTATAAATGATGGTATTGTAAAGAATAGCAAGCATGTCCCTTTATGTTTTTCCCCCACATTTCCCGCAAAAGGTCATGTGATTACATCCTATACCCCGCCGCATGAAAATCCCAACCTCTGTTTTAACAACACCATCCATCTGTCAGCTAGCATTACTATTCATTGTTTCTGCACATTAATCCCTATGAGCACAACAGTTTTGTTTCCGTCCACAAAATTTCATCTCTCTTTTTTTAGTCTACACCTCCTCCTGCCTACATTATTCAATTTGTCTATCAGACCTGAGTCACATATCGCCTCTGTGAGATTAGCTTGTTTCAGAGCACCTCAGGTTTTATTTTCGGTTGCCGCATAATGAAGGAATTTCCTGAAAGAATTTGTCATAATTTACCCACCCCCATGTCTTTCTTACAAAGTTGTTTAACCTTCAGAAATGTCTACTTTTCTGATATATGGGAAATGCTTTTGGTGACAACATTTTTCAAGGCATCTATAGCTTTGTTGATCTAGTGACGTAGTAATTTTCCAGCTAATTTCATTTGTATTAAATTAAATTTTATTAAATTAAACCTTTGTTAGATTTTGTACCTTTGTTAGACTTTAAACATGTAGTTTCTCCTGTTTCCGGGCAGGTAATGTGGGTATGTAACAAGTGCCGTAGGCAACAGGACATGCTCACTAAATCAGGAGAATGGTTTTCCAAGTCTGCAGAGCTAGGGTCAGCATTGAGTGAGCCGGCCATGTGTGGAGACCCCGCTGCTGAGAAGAAGTTGCGCTCTCGGTCTCAAAACCCTCTCGGCTCTTCCGTTTCTACTGTCCATGACACCCAGTCACCTGCCCCGACTAACCCTATTAAAGGCCTCTCTACTGGAATAGCTGATGCGCTGTCATCCCGCTCACGCAGTGAGCCACCGCAAGACAGGTACACTTTAAACTTTCTTTGTCAATACTGTATCTGTATTACAGGAAAATTCTCTTTGTTAAGCTCTGTGATTGATTCCTAGAAAAAAGCCACCAGCAGCCTCCGACCAAAATGGCAAACCAGGGCCAAGAGGTGAAAGACGGCGAGGCGTATCCAAAGTCCAGTCCCAGGCTTCCGAAGATAGGCAGTCTGGAGAAAATCGAAGGGAAAGTCGAAGACTGGTGAAGGCTCGATCTCAGGAGCACGGCGATGCTGACAAGGGAAGGGTTGTGCTCAGGAGAGCTGAGGGGCAACCGAGAACACCCAGGGAAAAATGCAGGAGTGATCCAAATGCCCTACATCATCCATCCAAGCTTCAACCAACGGAGCCTGATGGACGTCCGCAGCCCAAGCCAAGGGAAGCAGGGCAGATGGGACAGGAGAACAGGGTTGCACGAAAATGGGCGGATGGGCGACAGGCCTCGTTGGATGGCCAGCAACAGGCCTATATGCCAGAGAGGACCGTGGGGGGTACAGGTAACCAGGGCGGGCCTGCCGTGCAGGGTCCTCCCTCTAAAATGAACCACACCCCACAGCCACCCGCTCCGGGGTTCCGGGTGGGCCCCGCCATGCCTGTTGGCCCACCTGAGCTCAGGGAGCCCCAGGAATGGGACAGAAAGTTGCAGCCGAGCCACCTGGACCCCGGCTCGGCTGGACTGTTGCGCAAATCGAAGCGTCAAAAAACTGAGAGCATGCTCCGCAATGATTCACTTAGCTCCGACCAATCAGAGTCTTTACGACCACCTCCGCCCCGGCCCTACAAGAGCAAACGGGGCGGCGGGAACAAGAGGCAGATGTCCGTCAGCAGCTCAGAGGAAGAAGGCGGTTCGACACCGGAGTATACCAGCTGTGAGGATGTGGAGATTGAGAGCGTAAGCGAGCGAGGGGGGTCAGGTAAATATCGCATTTTAATTCTTTTATTTACATAAACATCATCAATAGAGGTTTCCACACTTCTGTGTTTGTTAAAGGAAAACTTTACAACATTTGATCCTTTATCAATAGCAGTAACCATAAGCTGAATATAATCAGTGATTTATATAAGAAAATGGATCAGAAATGACGGCCAAGTGTTTGCATAACTGAGAGACTTTTCCCCTGTGACATATATGAATAAATAAACTGTATATAAAAATACAATTACAGTATGTTCAATTACTTGGTATATATATATTTACAAAATATAAACCATTTCTTGACTGTTTGACAAAACTGGTATGAAAGCCTGGAGTGTTTTTTTGTGTTTGGGGAGGGGTTATTCACGTGACACAAGCTGTAAATCTGGCAAAGTGACTGAACGCAGACTTAAAAGGTCAGTGTATTAACACAAGCAAGAGGTAAATGTAAACATTGTAGGGTGAACAGGAGAAAAGGAATGAGAGAGTGAAGAGAAGAACAGCAGAACACAAGCTCACTCTTATCAGTGCAACAGCAAGCAATCAACTTCAGCAATCTCACCTGAATCTTCTTTCTAAAGCACAGATAAACAGTAAGTAAATCAATGTAATACTGGCCTTTAATAATATTAATGATAATGCTAAACAATATTAGCGATATATGAATTTGTTGGACCAGATTTCTGGTAAATGATAAGTAAATTATCTGGTAAAGCGGTAAATTATGGAGATGTGGGGGTACCTAAAATTAAAATACCATGTTCAAAAACATTGTTCTAATTTATTTAAAAAGAACCAAATTTTGTAAACTTTTTATCGTAATGGATTTATAATTTAAACATAGTTTTACATATAACTTAATTATTTAGTAGCTTAACGAATGTTGTACACTCTAAAAAACAAACGGTGCTATATAGCACCAAAACAGTTGCTTTGGATCGTAACGATAGAAGAACCATTTTTAGTGCCATATAGCACCGGTGAAGAACCAGTGAAGCACCAGTGAAGCACCTGTGTAGAACCATATAGTGCTATGTAGAACCATATGTGGTGCTATATGGCCCCTATATGGTTCTACACTGGTGCTTCACTGGTGCTTCACTGGTGCTTCACTGGTTCTTCACCGGTGCTATATGGCACTAAAATGGTTCTTCTATCGTTACGATCCAAAGCAATTGTTTTGGTTCTATATAGCACCGTTTGTTTTTTTAGAGTGTAGCTTATTATTATTAAGAATTATATTTTGGTAGCTAATGTATATGGTATATGGTGGTCATGCAGTGATGTAGTGATGAGAACTTGATGAGACTTAAAAGAAAAGTTAAGTTAAAATCTAAAGGAAATATCCCACACAGGCAGGGACGGATTAACGCACGGACCTGTTGGGCACTGGACCAGCAGGGGGCGCTGACAAATTTACTGTGTATATATATATATATACAGTATATATGCATATATAGTTAGCATATAAGTGACATACAGGGCTCGCAAAATCGCTAGCCCGGCGTCCCGGGGCTATTGTGCCTTGCATTCGGGCTACCAAAATGCATCTCCGGCATGCCTGTCGGGCTATTTTGATTTATAGGGAGGAAAATATATTTAAAAGCTTATGCATTCTTTATTATGTAATTCAAGAATTTAGTATTTAAATAGCGCTTGAACGCGCGGTTGCGATACTGTACAGAAAGAAAACAGTACTGATTTGCTCAAAATTTCCTTGTTTCCAACATTGTCCTGTCAGTCATTACTATCCTGATGCAAAAAATGAAATATCCCGCAGCAAGATATAGATTGCATGTGCAGTGAAAAGAATTATATAGGCCTATGTGTGTACAGTATATGTGCCTCCGTGCCGAACACCATGTAGAACTCGCCGTAAAAGCGACCGCCTCTATTTTTGATGATAAAAATTATCCAATCTGTAACTAAAAAAAAAAACATTTTATGATCCAAACTGTGAGATTTGTGATCCATTGAACCACTAAATGGTGAGCATATCCTGTGTAGATGAGCAGGAACAGTTGCCTTGCATGGAAATCCAGATTTTTTGTTTGTAAAAAAACAACAGCATCAAAACAACAACAAATATAGCAGAGCAAACATTTTGGTCAGTGGTCCTATAGACTTTGTATTGTTAAAATTTAGCCCGTGGTGAAAGCTAATTGAGGAACCCTGTGCTTTGCCCTCATCGAGTGCCATTTTCTTATCTATAAACTTCATATTCTGAATCTGAAATATTAACTGAAGTCACAGATATTTCAGTTCAGTTAGAAGCCAATATTTGTGTTGATGATTCTAATTTTATTTTTTTTATGTGTTATTTGTGCTAGATGTTTTTTTTTCTCAATATTCAACATTAAAAGTAATGTCTCTTTTATTTGGGCTACCTGCATTCATTTCGGGCTACCAAAAACTGAAGAGTGCCTGCCCGAAGGGCTACCAGGGATTTTGAAATTTTGCGAGCCCTACACTATGTCTTATTTGCATTTTGATTAAACTGACACTTTAAAATGTCTTCATCTCTGAACTTGCACCAACTATATTTTAATACAACTGAATGCCTAAAAAAGTTTTTTCATTTGAATATTCTCTGCTTCTGTTGTCAGACAACCAAACAAGTGTGAAATAGTGACTGAACGTGACCCATTAAAACATGTTTTTAAATAATTTTAATTAAGATCAAATTACAAATAATATTACAGTACTCAACCATCCAGTTTGGCTTTGCCGGTACCATTACTGAAGCAAAGCAACTGATTTCAGGTCTTCTGTCAAAGTCTGTTCCCCCTTTTCCTTTAGTGTAGCGTTTCTAAAAGCGTTTTCCTCACAGCATGTTTTATTTAAAAAGACTAAAGATTTGAATGGTTTATAAAAAAGCAACAATTTCATGTATTCTATAATATAAATATTTCATACTTTTTCCAGGTTTCTATTAGGGTATTTATTTTAACCCTATAGCATGTCTTTTTCTTTTTGTCTTTACTGTTTGTTTTAAAATTATGTTTACATACTATATAAATTATATATAAATATAGCACACACACATACACCGTCAAAAAAAAGGTTTAAAATTGTACCTTTTCTGTCACTGGGGTGGTACCCTCAAAGGTTCAGTTTTGTGCCTTTAATGGGTATACAACACATTGAAGTGTTGTACCTTTTGGGGTACAATATTATACCTTAAGGACCTATTTTGTACATTTAAAGGTACAGTTAAATGTTTTGTACCACTAACATTTATCTGGTACAAAACAGGGCCCGGTTCCCCAAAACGTTCTTATCGCTAAGTAGTTCTTAACCTATTCCTTAACCTCTCTCTTAACTCTATGGCACGATTCCCAAAACGTTCGTACGCTAAGTATATCTTCTGTAAGTCACACTTTCGTAAGGTTGGTCTGGACCATTCGTAAGCTCTCTCTTAGCGTTGTTTGAGCCTAAAACGCTATCGCCGCAGTCTTTAGAAATCAGCGCAGCGCAGTACAAGTCAAACTATGGTATGCTGACAATGATTTTATGTTATGGACATTTTTAAGAAAAATGTTTGCAATGGATACAGGACTATTTATGCAGTTGACTTTATTTGGTATCAGAACTAATGAATCAAAGACGGCGCCGGTGTTTGTTCCTCATTGAAGTCTGTTCCCTCTATGTTTATTGCGTTTTCATCACCTTACATTTATAATTTATTTAGAAAGATTAAAGATTTCAATTGGTTATACTAAAAAGCAATAATATCATGTATTCTATTATACAATTTATTAAATATTTCATATTTGACAGTTTTATGTCTTTTAACATAAAACTGTCAAATATGAAATATTTAATAAATATTTTATTAAATATTTTATTAAATATACATCTCAGTAGCCATTAAAACTTTCAATGTATATAAAGAATAAACGTATCATGTGATAAAAATGCTATAAAAACACTACACTAAAGGGAAACATAACAGACTTCCACACAACACCGGCCGCGTAACTGTTTAATCCATGCCAATTTTTTTATTCGTCAACCCTTAAACCTTTTGACATTTTGCCTGACGTGGCTAAATAAAAAACCGCCTTCCAAGACAACTCATTATGGAGCTGCTAGATCTTCTCAGACCATATTCTCTATCTAACTAGGTTGCTTTTTATTGAAAACATTAATGGTAAGCAATACCGCATTAAACAGAAATACTGCAGCTGCTTGCCAATCAATTCTGATTGTTAAGTACCTTAACATTTGTATAAAAGTGTATTACATATTTTTTTTAAAGTCAAAACCCATGTCAAGAAGCGGCACAAGTGGCACAACGGGATAAGGAGGGTGGATAAATAGCGAGGGATACCCTGTTCGTCTACCCGTATTACTGACAATTTGATAATTTAATTAATAGTTTATATTTTACGGATAACTTAAACTATGTTAAAATAAATGTGACTGGAATAATTTGAGTAATGTTCCATTTGTATAAAACGTGTTGTCTTTCTTAACGTCGTAATGCACCTTCGCGTGAAGTGGAAAATCGATCCCTGAATGATCGATCGCAAATAATTCAGCACCTTTACTTGTACGTACTTGTACGTACCATTGTACGTCGTACTTAGAGGCAGCGTGTTAAGAAGATTCCTAAGAGACACTTCGGGGAACACACTTAGGAACATCAACAACTTTGGTAAGATATATCTTTTTGAGTCTTCTTAGCACGCTAAGAGTGAACGTTATCGGGGAACCGGGCCCTGGTCCTTAAGGTATAATATTGTACCCCAAAAGGAACAACATTTCAATGTGTTGTATACCCATAAAAGGTACAAAACTGAACCTTTGAGGGTACCACCCCAGTGACAGAAAAGGTACAATTTTAAACCTTTTTTTCTGACAGTGTAATGTGAAGTAAACTGTGCATATTAATTTGTATGTTAACACAATTTTAAAACAAACAAGTAGGCTATAAATATAAAAATATCCTGTATATATGGTAAAGGCGCAACACTGTTGACCAATCCATCACAAGACAAACAATAATGCATTTTTACCCTGAGACACCTATTTAATATTAATGCATGCATGCATGCAAACCTATGGCTTTTATGATTTATACATGTTGCGGTTGTTCATTGGTTGTGCTGGGTTTTTCTTTGGATTACAGTACAACTTCTAAGAGTGAAAGTTGAATTTGTTTGAATTTTAGAGTTTTGGGTTTTCTTTGTAGGACAACTTAAAGCTTATAGGTTCCTTGACATAAATTGAAGGCCAACGTCATGGAAAGCATTGAGCCCCTGTGCGTGCGTGTTTGCTCAAGCTGTGTCTGTGTCATCATTGCTTCGTCTGTCTAGGGACTAAATGGAGCTCTTAAGCATCGTGCAAACACACATTCACGAACACAGAGGCAACATTAATTCCCTTCCTCTCTGCTGTGCTGCAGGTGGGGGAAAGAGGAGAACATATTTTAGAAGAAGGCTGCAGGTGTCTCTCTGGAGCACAATATGCAATAAGCTGAATCTGTGAATGTAAACAGATCTGATTTAGATGTGTTTAGCAGGAGCTACTGTACTGTCAATTGCTTAGATGCTCAGCATACTGTACTGTACAAACCATAAGAACTTGTGTGTGTTTTATAGGGGACTGGGAGTGCTGTCAACTAGACCCCACTGCGTGGCATGTAAGTTGTTTTTGTCGTGTATTTTAAACAGCCCTATTAAGGTCAATGTGAATTACCGTTCCCATCCATTTTATTTCTATAAAGTGATGAAACTTTGTTATTTTATTTTTTTTAAATAACAAATACAAATGTTTTTGAGGGATAAACATGTACTGGTCAGTGCCGGCCGGTGACTTCTTTTTTCGAGGGCGCTCGATGCAAAGTTCGCCACAACATGTATGTAGCCCGTCATGTGTGTGGTCCCTTATTTATAAATATGTGTTCTGTGCGTCGAGAGATCCTGTGTGCATCATGTGTCTTTTCAAAATAAGTGCCTGCTGCAGATGCATCTAAAAGGTTCATGATAAAAGAGACGCTCGCGTTTGCCAGATATTCGCATAATTTCATCCGTCATCAGAGTTTACTGTTAAGGGAGTGTCTTGCGTGTATTTTGTGAATGTGAGCATCTCTTTTATCATAAATGGTTTTGACGCGTGTGCAGCAGGCACTTATTTTGACAAAACACGTGATGCACATGGGTCACATCACATGACGCAACAAACACATATTTTGAAAACGCAAGGAACACACATGACACTTATTTTGGATTTCCGCCCCTCGGATGAGCAGTCACGAGCCGCCACGGGCACGGATTAATTATTCACAATACGACTGGGAATGTGCATAGTACTAGTAGGTGATTCTGAATTTGCTCAAAATGTTTTTGTTGTGTGTGTGTGTGTGTGCTGTAAAGGTAAGGGTTAGATGTAATGGGATGGTTCTTTCTCTGATGTGATTAATCTC
Organism: Paramisgurnus dabryanus; assembly: GCF_030506205.2. NCBI lineage: Eukaryota > Metazoa > Chordata > Actinopteri > Cypriniformes > Cobitidae > Paramisgurnus > Paramisgurnus dabryanus. The sequence continues at coordinate 15,885,411 of NC_133356.1, forward strand.
CAACTTGTTCTCTTCAGCCACCAGTTACATGGCAGCCCTCCAAAGAAGGTGATCATTTAATTGGCCGAATCACATTGAGTAAAAAAGGAGCCATGCCAAAGGAGGCCGGGGCTCTGCTGGGGCTAAAGGTGAGAGGAGAACCACATACATACATCAAACACCACATTTCTTCCCTTATCTGTTTGCATAGCCACTAGCTATACCATATAATGAACTTAAACTTAAACTGAAAAAAAGCAAAATATCTCTATTAAAGATAAGTTGCTAAGAAGACTGTGTAATATAACACAATGCTATGCAAGAGACCCGCGTTCAAGTCTTTCATACGGCATAGTTACTGTACATTTTAATATACTAGGTTTGTGATTTTACTAGTTGGAGAGAGTGATATCTGATGCTCATGCCAGGATCCACCCCTGCAACCAAGTGGACCAGCTTGGCAATTTCTAAAATTGGTTTCGACAACCAGCTCATTAGAAAATCCCTAATTCTGTCTGTCTGTGTGTGTGGACATGACACTATTGTACAGCACCTGAATTGGAGAACCAAAAAAGCTCAACTTTTGTGTTTACTTGTAACCTATACAAGTATAAGTCATATATATATATAGTAGACCTTACCCTCCTTTAAAGGGCACATATTATGCCCATTTTTACAAGATGTGATACAAGTTTCAGGGGTACCTAGAATGTGTCTGTAACGCTTTATCTCATAGTACCCCATAGATCATTTTTATGACACGTCCAAAATGCCCCTATTTGGGCAGGAGCAAAAAAGTGCTCTTTTCATGTCTGTACCTTTAAATGCAAATGAGCTACTGCTCCCCACTCCCTAACCAACATACGGTGAGCCTGGTTAAAAATAGATCTGAATCCTGTGAATACAGTCTGAGACAATAGTATATTTAGCCGCTTTAGAGCTAGTGTCTAAAAACACAATTGGAAAAGCTTTTGGGTAAAATTAACCAGTCAGTTTTTGGCTGTGGGCGGGGCTTTGTTTGTCTGACATCACATTAACAAGAGAATCAAAACAGCCTAATGAGACTGCTCTGGTTAAATGGGGATTTAAAAAAGGAGAAGGTAAACTTTTTTTACTGTAGGGTTGTTGTGTTTACACACTTCCGACACACATTCATGTCTACAACCCTGTGAAAGTGAATTTTGCTTAAAAATTTTGTGTGGTTTCAGGTGGTGGGAGGGAAGATTACAGAAACTGGAAGACTTGGGGCCTTCATCACCAAAGTCAAGAAAGGAAGTCTAGCTGATGTGGTTGGACATCTGCGAGCCGGTGAGTCCCGCAGTTGCACACTTTCAGTTAAAACCAATTGGCAAATGTTACATCACATAATTAATATTCATAGGGTGATCCCCAGTATTCTTAATCTGGCAACACACTTGTTCCCTGTTTGTAGGTGATGAGGTGCTTCAGTGGAATGGTAAATCATTACCAGGATTAACCAAGAAGGAAGTTTACAATATTATTCTGGATTCCCAAACAGCAACACAAGTTGAATTAATAGTTTCAAGGCCAATAGGGTAAGTCACCCACCCTTATACAGTAAGGTATCTGACTCCTAGTGTGTAATAGCCGACAGCAAAGCAGCCCAAGGGTTTATAAAGCACAGACATTTATCCCAATCAAAATGATGTCCATTCATTCAAGAGACTGAAGAGACCTGAGGCAGTGCTATAGCTGTGAAATAGATGTTTAACTGATCTCTGCATTGTGTTTAGTTTTCACTGTAAGCCATTACCTCTCTGTCTCTGTTCTCCTGTCTCTTTAAAAAAGATGTATTCATTGATTTTTCTCTAAACTCTTGTGAAAGGGTATAAATCTTACCAGTAAGTAAAACAAGTTTAAGAAGTGGTCATCCCTGACTGCTCTTCTCATTTACTTTGGTCAGCTGTCCCTAAAGCTCACAAAAAGTGGAGCTTGTGAGGTACACGCCTCCCAACTGCTACCTCTGTGTAATGCACTTTGACTAGCTGTCACATTTTGTGTGTGTGTGTGTCGTGATTGAAGGTTTTATATGTTTTAACTAATGAATATGTTGTCTTTTTGTTGCAGTGATATACCACGAATACCAGAAACATCACATCCTCCATTAGAATCCAGTATGTATTGAATCAAATGTGATTAGGCATACAGTAATACAGGGAAATTGAATTTAATTGCAAACAGATATTTTCAATATATGAAATTACAATATTGACTAAACAAATAAACTGAACAATAAGCAAAATATAGGGTTTCAGGGCCAATTGAGTAAGTCGTATTACTTTGAAATGCACCCACCCTTATACAGTAATATATCTGACTCAGCATTAAATAGCCAACTGAAACAGCAAAGCAGCTCTCATAAGCATTCATGTTTGATCCCAGAATTTTTTTTGGGGGTCAACTGCTACTTTAAATGTGCATGCATTGCATTTTTACATGCAAACATTATTTTAATAACAATTGATGGTTTCTTTTTCTCTGTAAGCGGGTTCAAGTTCCTTCGAATCACAGAAAATGGAAAGACCATCTATATCTGTCCTGTCCCCATCCAGCCCAAGTGGTCTTAGAGATGCCCCTCAGCTACTGCCTGGTCAGCTGTCGGTTAGTACAGCTACACAAAAACAATTTGTGTCCCCTACCAAGTGTTTGTTTCCACAGGGTGTTTATATTCTATGTATGCAATTATGTCTTGCAGGTGAAGATGTGGTATGATAAGGTAGGCCATCAGCTGATAGTGAATGTACTACAGGCCATAGACCTGCCGCCTAGACAGGATGGACGTCACAGAAACCCCTATGTCAAAATGTACTTCCTGCCTGATAGAAGGTATTCCAACAAATTTGTCAATTATTAATAGATATAGGCTGTTTTTAAAGGCAATTTTTATACTAACTCTTTCCCCACCATTGACAAGTTATCTTGTCAATTAAGAGAAAACACTTCCCTGCCAATGATGAGAATTTCCGGCTTTCTGCAATACAGCTATTATCCAATTTCGCAACTTTTACAACCCGGAAGTAATGCCTCACATGAAAGAGAAAGAACTCTGTGTCTGTTTTAAAGATCGCTCTGCATCTGATCTCTAACAAAAGACATTCGCAAAAATGGAATTATCTCAGCTTTTTACTCAAAATTTGGTGTTTTTGAAGAAACCTACCCATATTTGAGAGGTGATAAAAAGAGAACTAATGACAGAATTTAAAGCAGAGGGTCTGTTGTTTCATTTAATTTATTGTATTTAGTGGTGCCCGGGGCCCGCTTTTATGAAATATTTGGCCCACCCCAACCCGCCCCACACCAATGTATCAATTTTTACCACGTAGGCCTACATAATTCAAACTTATCAAAGAACCTAATAAAATATGAAAAAATATATATTCCCAAATATTGTAAATAGGCTATAGGGAACTGGATGCAACATACAGTACATGTTTTTTTTATTTTGTTTTTAATGACCCGCCTCAACACGCCCCGCAATAAAGTTGCAATTTCTTTACCCTCCCCAACCCGACCCGCGGGTTACGAGACGACCCGTGCATCACTAAATGTATGTTTATATATTAAAGGAGGACATTTTCTTGAAGGCATTAAACTTTTGTGAAAATGTGAAAAATGCTTGCGCTGGCTGGCAACTTTTTTTAAAAAAGCTGGTGGGGAAAGTGCTAATCACCTTTAATTTTACTTAAATTGTGTCTACAAATAAATGGCACCCTTAACACCCAGCAATACTATAGCAGAATTGTCCATTTAGCAGAAAGTAAACGTGTTCACATTAATTCATTTTCATTATTTAGTGATAAAAGCAAAAGACGGACGAAGACAGTTAAGAAAAGTCTGGAGCCCAAGTGGAACCAGACGTTCGTTTATTCTTACGTGCACCGGCGGGATTTCAGGGAGCACATGCTAGAGATAACTGTGTGGGACCAACCCAGAATCCAAGAGGAGGAGAGTGACTTCCTGGGAGAAGTGGGTTGCATGTGTTGCCATTTTCCATTACTTCACAACATAAATTGATCTCTAAAATTTGATATTTTAAATATAAAATACCTTAATAATAGTCAGTGAATTAGTTTGTCAATGACATTAATGAATTAGTCTGACAATTCCTGTGACTGTAGATCCTGATTGAGCTGGAGACTGCCCTACTGGATGATAAACCTCACTGGTACAAACTGCAGACCCATGATGTCTCCTCCATTCCTCTGCCACACCCATCGCCATACCTGCCCCGACGACACACCCACAATGACACGCCGACCAAAAAGCTGCAACGTAAGTGAAGGGTGTTGCTGGTGGTGTGATTGTGTCAGGTTTGGTCACAGAATGTCGGGAATGAGTTGTGCCTACTCACAGCACTGTTGTTATTTGTGCTTTTTTAGCGCATGACCTAACAAGCTCATAAAAGATGATCTGTGTTTTTACTGGGCTCAGTTCCCCAGCTTTTAGACTAAAAATGCTAAATGGAGAATTTAAATTACAGATTAGGTTAGGAAGAAAAAAAATAGATGCTACTTTTTAGGTTTGCTAAGACTGAAGTCACAAATAGTCCTAAAATACCTGAAAGAATTAATAAGCAAAATATTTCAACCCAGATCTGAATTTTGCCCGTCAAAGATGGCAAACACAGGGTTAAATCCCAAAATAAAGTTATTTTTTAGGACACATTTTGAGCTAAACTATTCCGTTGGGGATCCTAGTTGGGTTTTTACTCTATTGGGATCATTTTATTTCATAAATGGGCTTATTTTTTCTGAGGTATATTTATTTATACTTTACTGTAAAATACTTCTGATATACCACATTATAAATATGCATGCAATAATATGCATGCAATAATAATTTAAATTCACCTCACAATCAATGAAAATCCAAGAGCTTATACCTGCTGTAAAAGTGCTGACTCCATCTTGATGACCATCCAAAAATGGGTACATTGATTTAAATGTCGGTGAAAATATGCCAGCCACTAACCGAACGGCTGGGTTACATAAAACTACCCAAAAATAACCCAGATAAATGACACAAAATGCTCAATCCAGTATTTTTGTATAGAGTATTTTGGCCATGTAAAACCTTTGTCTGTTTTTCCTATATGTTTGTGCGGAGGTATGTTTTTGACCAATGTTGCTTTTCAGTTAGAGTGTAGGAGTGTAGCCCATGGGTACATACGCAACAGGCTAAGTTATTTCTGTATGCCCTTATACGTGGTTTGCTGTGGCTCAACTCCAAGTGTTTTGTGTGCAGTCGTTTACGTCTGTATCTCTGTGTCTGTCTGTCTCTCTACCTGTACATCTATCCCTGTGTGTATGTGTCTGTGCAGGCTCGCAGCGTATTACAGAAACAGATTATGATGATGCTATTGGCATAGTCGCCACAGGTGGGTGGGAGGGGCCAAGGCACTGGCAACCTTGGCACTTCTCTGTGCTTTGTGCAGTAGAAAACCTCAAAAGAGAGAAGCAACCAATAGCTGACTTTCCTGGCCTTTGGAAGTCACCGCTGTTGACCTGGAGACAACGCACCTGTCATTGCCATTATGCATCTGTATTATTCATTCATCCCATGTTCTAATGGACAAATTAAGACGGGGTTATATACAAAAATATGAGAAACATCATTGACTATTCTGAGTGTTCTGTCTCCAGTGCTTTTCTCTGTAGTGTAGTAGAGTAGACCTGACATGAACAAACACAATAACGCATGCATGATAAAGATGGGAAAGTAGGAGAATATATGAATAGGAGAACTGCTTTCTTTCTGTTGTACTATATATTTTATTTTTCGCCTCTGCATGGTAGAAGTTAGAATATGACATGTCTTTGTGGTAAACTACCTTGATTTCATTCTCCAAACCATATATAGTTATACTGTATACATACAATATATGTTTTTGACACGTACTGTATTGCCCCCCATTCTCCTGATTCCATTAACATAATTTTCATCAATTCATACTTTAACTCAAAGCAACTTTAAAATTAAATTTTTAAAAACAAGCAATTCATCATAAATGGACCAACAATAGCAGTGAAGTTGTGCTTAAAAGTTTTTATGTGCACAAACCTCAACTTTTTAACACAACAACTAAAAGCACTCAATATATAATATTGTGCTATTATTACATTGTTATTTTTGTAACCAGTGTGTTGTAAACAAAACTTTTGCATGGCTTTGCAGGAGCAAAAACTGTCAGAGACCCCCCCAAAAATTATATTTTTCATCATGCATTCATCCTCATGTTATCTGAAGGATTCATGGTGGAATTTTCTAGAAAACTTGTGATCTCCGTTTGTGAACCTAAGATGGGGAAGATTTTTTTTACTGATTTTCTGTGGTTTCTATCCACACATTTGTCACAAATGAGGTATTATTTGAAAAGGGAGAATGAACAAGGTATTTTGGTGTTCTGGCATGTTTTGTTATACATTATCTTACTCCTTGTGTCAACATGGGGAAAGTTGTTCGGCAGGCTGAATGACCACAATAACAGTGCATTTGTATTTACCAGACCTGCCTCCCAGTTTTGTTTTTACATTTTTGTGTGTTTTTACAGCTGTAGAAAACCGATCAAGAGAAAGAGAGAGAGGTCGAACAACAACTTTAGAGGTTCCTGATCAGCAGAGGCCAACTCAGTATCGCTCGCGGTCAGTGTCCCCAAAAAGAGAAGAAGAAAGCAGGGCTCGGTCCCGTCCACCCAATGTTCCTGCACAGAGGTATGGCAAAGCATGGCATCTACTGTACTCTACTTGCTGTTCAGACAAAAAAAATTAACCATTTCATACCACATCATAATTCAATCAAGTGCAAGTCTAGTACTAACATAGAGAGATCAGCAAAAATGTAACCTGTTAAGAGCAATAATCTCAAGAAGAGGGTCCATTTGAAGAATAACAAATCTGTTACGTTCATTTCTTAAAGGGATAGTTCACCCAAAAGATCCTTATGTTGTTCTAAACCTGTATGAATATTTTTCTTTTGATTAACACAAAAGAAGATATCTTGATAAATGATGGTATGCACACAGCTTATTGTAACCATTGACTTCCATAGTAGAAATAAAATATATGATGGAATTCAATGGGTACCATCATCTGTGTGCTTGCCATTATTTATCAAAATATTTTTTTACTACTATGGAAGTCAATGGTTACAATCAGCTGTGTGCTAACCATCATTTATTAAAATATATTTTTTTTTTCTGTTTATCAAAATACGTAAATTATGACAGAATTTTCATTTTTGGGTGAACTATCCCTTTAAATTTAATCAACAATTTGTAGTTACACTTTGAATAAAGATATGAGTTAAGGGCTTGTTATAGTTGTGCGTAGGTCCTAGGGCGTAGCCGCAACAGCGTAGGTTCCGCGTCGGTTTTCATTTATACTTTTGCGTCGTTGTCCGCATCAACGTGCAAACACTCGCGCAGACCGCTGGTAGGCAGTATCCACGCGTGTAACCACAGTAGCAGCGCGACCGTCAAAGAAGAAGAAGCTTGGCAAGTTAACCCACAAACGAAGAAGAAACACCAACTTGTTGTGTATGTTTTGAGAAGACCAGCAATTTTGGAAGTAAATAAACAGCGACTTTTGATGCAGTTTGAGTTAAATCACTCCTTAACTTGGCTCATCTTTGTTTTCACCGTAGCAAACGGAAATACCTATGACGCTGTTTTTTACCTGGCGGGAGGGGTTCTGGTGGACCAATCACAGCGCTTGCGGTCCGCGTAGATCTGACGCGCTGTTAAACATTTTGCGAGGTGCACGTCAGGCTACACAGAGCTACGCACAGGCTATGGATAAAGGACTTGTTATAGTTGTGCGTAGGTCCTAGGGCGTAGCCGCAACGGTGTAGGTTCCGCGTCTGTTTTCATTTATACTGTTGCGTCGTCGTCCGCATCGACGTGCAAACACTCGCGCAGACCGCTGGTAGGCAGTATCCACACATGTAACCACAGTAGCAGCGCGACCGTCAAAGAAGAAGAAGCTTGGCAAGTTAAGCCACAAATGAAGAAGAAACAGCAACTTGTTGTGTGTGTTTTGAGAAGACCAGCAATTTTGTAAGTAAATAAACAGCGACTTTTTTTGCAGTTTGAGTTAAATCACTTCTCAACTTGGCTCATCTTTGTTTTCACCGTCACAAACGGAAATACCTATAACGCTGTTTTTTTACCTGACGGGAGGGGTTCTGGTGGACCAATCACAGCGCTTGCATTCCGCGTAGATCTGACGCACTGTTAAACATTTTTGCGAGGTGCGCGTCAGGCTACGCAGAGCTACACACAGGCTACGGATAAAGGGCTTGTTTTAGTTGTGCGTAGGTCCTAGGGCGTAGCCGCAACGGCGTAGGTTCCGCGTCGGTTTTCATTTATAATTTTGCGTCGTCGTCCACATCGACGTGCAAACACTCGCACAGACCGCTGGTAGGCAGTATCCACGTGTGTAACCACAACAGCAGCACGACCGTCAAAGAAGAAGAAGCTTGGCAAGTTAAGCCACAAACGAAGAAGAAACAGCAACTTGTTGTGTGTGTTTTGAGAAGACCAGCAATTTTGTAAGTAAATAAACAGCGACTTTTGTTGCAGTTTGAGTTAAATCACTTCTCAACTTGGCTCATCTTTGTTTTCACCGTCACAAACGGAAATACCTATAACGCTGTTTTTTACCCAACGGGAGGGGTTCTGGTGGACCAATCACAGCGCTTGCGGTCCGCGTAGATCTGACGCGCTGTTAAAATTTTTGCGAGGTGCGCGTCAGGCTACGCAGAGCTACACACAAGCTACGGATAGCCTACGCTGTAGCTACGCCGTAGAACTTACGCACAACTATAAATCGGGCTTTAAGCCGAGTTCAGACTGCACAATTTTAGCCCTGATTTTGAATTGCTGACAGGTTTTGAGAAATCACCGTCAAATGCCCAATATCACAGGCAATTTGGTGCTCGTGTGAAATTTGTTCTGACTGATACTAACATTGTTGATGACCTAGAGCCAATGAGAGAGCAACATACAGTACAGGGCAGCTGGAAGTTCGGGGAGGAGCTATGATCTCAGTCTCATGTGAGAACTCTTCCTTGCATGTGTGACCTCGTGTTGTTTTCTTGTCACTTCTCGCGATTAACGTATTTGGCGGACCAGGATAAAATTGTCAGCGATTATTCCTATGGTAAAGTCATGCAGTGTGAACCCCCCTGTCACCAATCCATCGTGCAGTGTAAAAAGATCTGTGACCCGACTACTTTGAAAATCGTGCAGTCAGAACTCGCCATTATTTATTGATTATTATGAATAAAATGAAAATAATAATAGCCTTGCATTTTAACCTCTCTCTCTCTTTCTAAGGAGTCTGGATGAGGTCCCGCACAACCGTAGATCACGTTCCCCAACACGTTACCATGACCGTGCCCGTGTGAAGGAGAGAGATTATGTAGACGACAGGTAAATTGGGTAAAAGTGTATGACATATTAAAGAGTGATTTTTCCCATCGGCCTGAGGGTTAATACTGAGGGTAAAAGGGTGAGGGTTACAGCAGAAGCATGTTTCACGAAGTGCTTTCGTTGAGGATTGACAGTCATCGAGGGTTGGTACGGTCTAAGATGACTCGTACAAAAAGATGCATCTTGTTAACTTTTGTATTGTGGTGTTATTGTTCTGGCTTTGAAGATTGTTACCCTCCCTTTTCTAACTCACTTGTGGTGCCCGTTTTTCCTTTATGTTTACTTGTTCATTTGTCTGTTTTGTTTTTTGTTCATTTTTCTGTGTGTCATCCATCTTCATGGTAATTTACAGTGAGGTCATCTTGATACACAGATCAGTGCGGGGTAGAAGCGCAGAGTGTCTGCACAACCAAAGGTAAAGAAAAAGCCAGAATTAGACCACCAGTCTGTAAATTGCAGTACTGTTGTAATAAGTTTAAGCTTTATGACTATTTTGGTGTCATAATCACAAAGAATATCAATTCTGTACGTGTTCATTTTTACTTTTCTTGCTAAATGTAACGTCCACTCTCCAGTCTTATATTATACTTATATAAGCAGCTCAGTGATGAGAAACATTGCGAGTGGAACTTTCCACTTCTTTTGGCGTACAGCCCAAACAACCAATACCAGCACTCTCTTCACAACAACAGTTCGGTTTCTCAAAATAACAGTGCTTTTCTACTCAAGTGTTATTTTGACACATTTATTTTTATATCATTCGTAACTGACTTTAGTAGGAAATTATGAGCATGCCTACAAAGATAATGTAAGGTAAATTATAAGACAGAGAGAATGAGGAAGGTGCACCTTTGCATGCTTGCATGAGTGACTTTTGACCTGTTCATTGCTTGTTGAGTAAACTAACGACAGCTGTGATTTTGACATATTTTTTGTTTCCCTTTTGCATGCGTGCATGTTATTATTACATTGGCAGACGTTCATCTAATTATAGTAGCACTCTTCCACCTAAGATGCCTTTATTAGTCAATGGAATTCACAAGGATATTTACAGGTAAGACAGACAACCCCATTATAGGCAAGCTAATGTTGTAAATATAAATGAGCAGCGCCTACAAAACACCAGAATTGCATTGTAACTAATAACAAACAGATGTTATAGTAGGCTACTAGAGACAGTAATACATCCAATACTATTTTATGGAAATCAGCGACTGTAAACCCATAAGTATAGTCAGTTTTTATGTGTGCGCAAACGTATGCACGCAGTCAAACACACAGCCTTGCAAAGTAGTTTATTTGACTTGTACTTAGACATTCAACGCATGTGCATTGCAACAAAATGCAATGCTACATACTACATTACATGGCCGTCGGAAGCCCAAAAATTGTGGGTGGATCCAAAACATTTACTGGAGTATTTGTCATTCTCGTATTCTGGTGCCTTTTAATTAAACAATTGATTTTATAGCCTAAAAACTTTGTTTACCTTGTTATGTCGCGCCCTGGAGTCAAGGCTGTAGCTAAAACACGGAACAGAGTTTAATTTATTAGGGCATTCATCTAGAATAGTGGAAGGGATTTCACTGATGGCACTCTGACAAGTGAACAGACATATGCACTAAATAAGCTTTTTCCCCGCCAGCGTTTTTAGAAAAAAAGTTGCCAGTTGTTAATTATTTTTTATAATTTTCACAAAAGTTTAACTCTTTCTCCGCCAGTGTTTTCTTAAGTTGCCAGCCAGCGCTAGCATTTTTCATGATTTTCATAAAACTTTAATGCCTTCCAGAAAATGTTCTTCTTTAAATATATAAACATACAATATATCAAACGAAAAAAATAATCAGACTTTTATTTGTTCTCTTTTTATAACCTCTCAATATGGGTAGGTTTTTCAAAAACACAAAATTTTGAACAAAAAGCTGAGAGAATTCAATTTTTGTAAAGGACGTTTGATAGAGATCAGATTCAGAGCGATCCTTAAAACATACACAAAGTTTTTACTAAAAGAGTGCAACTTGGTGGATAATAGCGGTGTTGCGGACTGCCGGAAATACTCGTTATTGGCAGGGAAGCATTTTCTCTTAATAGGCCTTATGCCCAGCTGCACTACTTCCTGAACTTCAGCCAGCTCCTTGTTTCCTGTCTGCCATTATTGGACAAACTGATTAATCCATGTGTGCCTGACCTCAATTGTCACAACAACAATAATCAGACACACCTGGATTAATCAGTTTGTCCAATAATGGCAGACAGGAAACAAGGAGCTGGCTGAAGTTCAGGAAGTAGTGCAGCTGGGCATAAAGCCTATTGACGAGTTAACTTGTCAATGGTGGGGAAAGAGTTAATGCACTTCCAGAAAATATACTTCTTTAAATTTATAAACATACAATATAGAAAGAACAGACCCTCTGCTGTCAAAAAAAACCATTTCATCCTTTCTTTATTTGTCTCTTTTTTTCACCTCTCAAATATGGGTATGTTTTTCAAAAACACAAAATTTTGCACAAAAGCTGAGATAATTAAATTTTTGTAAAGGACTTTTGATAGAGATCAGATTCAGTGCGATGATCAAAACATACACGGTGTTTCAACTGTTTGCCCTTAGGGGATACTTCCGTGTTTTATAAGTTGGGTAAGAGTGCCACCTGGTGGATAATAGCGGAAATACGGATTCCCGGAAAAACTCGTCATTGGCAGGGAAGTGTTTTCTCTTAATTGACAAGTGGTGGGAAAAGAGTTAGAGAAAAAGTAAGTGGGTCCAGTATTATTGGTCTTAAAAAGTAAGTGGTCTTGTCCCACCCAGATATAATGTTTTCAACGGCCATGCTTCATTCCTGTACTTGCAAGCGCGACCTACGGGTATAATGTTCGCATGGTTAAGAAAATCTGCCAATGCGCGTACTGCGTCCAGCGTGTGCGTACATTCTGATGACAAAATTTGCGTCACACTCTGTGTATGCAGACCCTCGCGTACACGTAAAAACGGGACTATACTTGTAGCTTTAGGTGATAAGCAAGTAAATATCAAAGGTTTTTTTTTTCGGCTGAAAATAGATTTATATAATAAATGTATCCTCACCAATGTATATGATGCAATTAACATTAAGTGTGAAAGTGTTTCTGTGACATCAGCAACATCAAAATAACCGCATTCTGTTGAAGTGTCATGAATAGACATTTCATAGCAGCGTTGAATCACTTGAGGGGGCAGGACTACCTGTTTGACTGACAGATGTTTCAGGAGATGTAAATTTGTTTGGTCTCTGTCAAGATAAATCACTGCTTTTGTTTTTTGGTGCATTTCATCGAAAGCCTCGGTCATGCACTTAACTTTTTTTGTACAAAAGTATCCTTTTGTTTCCTGTATCTTTTGATTGCATTTGTTTGCTTCTGTTATACTTTTGTGTTCAGCTCAACACTTCCTGCATGCCTTAAGTCAAAGTCACGGCTGTCGGTAGTCACTGCTACTCAACGTGCAGTCAAACTCCAAGTTTGTAGGTTCACAGACGAGATCAACTTTAGGTAAGGGGTTGAGCATTGTCTATAACCCCTAAAACACCCACAACCTCCCAAAAACCAGCAGCTCCCTATTCAAAGATAAAATGTGCTATTAACTTATTCACATTTATGCATCTCTACCTCAGCTTAATTCATACAGGTTAAGATTTGCTTTTCATTTCATTTTGAGCCTAACATTTGTGTTCTTTGTCATCTTCCTATCTACTTTTCTTTCTCCTACTTCATTGGCTGGCATGTTGTGACGCTAGTGATCTCCAGCCCTCTCTTGGCAGGGTTAGAAGTGCTAGTACCAACTGTCTGAGACCAGAATCTAATTCCAGTTCTCCTGAACGAGACAGGTACACCCTTTATTTAGAACTGGATTATGCCAATTTTGTTTAAATAATAGTTTGCCCATACATGAAAATTTACTTTGTAGTAAAAACAGTCCATGTAACTTGTGCACTATAATTCTTAAGTCTTCCAAGATCATATTTGTGTTTGTAGGTTTGTGTGAGAAACAAATAAAATGAGGCGTTGCAATTTAATTCTACATATGTGAGATAGAAATGTGTGTATTTACTGTATGCAGTAAATAAAGAGATAAATATTAGTCTTTACACAAAGCTGTCTAGCTGGCTTCAGAAGACTTTCATTATACAGCACAAGTAACATGAACTACTACCCGTATTTTATTACCATTTGGAGTTAACAGCCTGTTCACTATAAACTGTCATTATCGTTGCAAACACTGTATTTCTGCTTCTTTGTCTTCCACGCTCATGGGCGGGGACATGGGTTTGCAAAGTTATCATTTTCATTTTGGGTGAACTATTCCTCATCATTCACAGACATTAAGACACTAGAATCTTCCTTTTTGTTGCTTCTGGATTGCACCAAACATTGTGTCTATATGTTAATGTCAAAGTTATCACATTCATGTCACACACTGCACCACTCTGTTATGTTAGTGTCCTGTGACTCTTATGGCCTGATGCTCATGGCTGTATTTTGCATCTTTGCTGACTGCCACTATGTAGATGAAGAATTAGCAAATGAATCGATGTATCTTGTATTTCTGTGATGACCATTGTCACAGATTTCAATATTGACCTCCCATGTTTCTTCCACTTTAAACTCTTTGGGTGTTTGTGGATCGCACACACACTCATACAGGAGCACCCAGTCTCTGCCCCGTACCAGACCCACAAGCCCCAGGATCCTAATTCAGCATGCCTCCCCAGAAGATGACAGGTATCCCTCCTGTCCTCCTTCAGTTCTGTTGCTAACCCTCTCTGCTCTTTAATCCTGTCCGTTTACCCCCTCTTCAACGAGGCTCGGTTCTGTAGCTAACCCTTCAGCTTTCTGCCGCTGTCGCTCTTAGACATGTTTTCTGTAGCTTCTGACCAATAGCTTGTTGCTCCCAATCCAAAGATTTTAGTGCTCGAATGTGATTGTCGGTGTGTTTTGTAGATCTCAGGCTGCTTGGTATAAGCTTTAAGAAAATGTGGTGAATTGTGGCTTTCGTGGTGTGGTTTGTTGTGTGTTGTGTATATACTGGATTGTTGTGGAGGTTGTTTGTTCTTATTCTATCGGTTTTCTTTCCGCAGTTTTCATATTGAATTTTTTGACATTTTTAGAAGGCGTGCTCACTTTAAAAATACTGTGGTCTCAAAAAGTATTTGGACACTTTTGAACACGGATGAATGTATGAATTTCATTGCATTCGATTTTATACTTTGAAAGATGTTTTACATTGTATTTTTCTAACAAATACATCATAAGGTATAACATATATAACAATAATATATATAATGGTAAAAGTTAAAAATATATAAAAGGTAAAAATAGGGGTAAAAGTTTGGTATTTACCATTTTAAAATTTGGTCCTTGAAAAAGAGTAGTTGAAGACCCCTGATTTAGATTCAATCTAAACATATTACAGTGGCCGTTTCTCAAACAGAAAGGCTGCATCGTCCGGAGGTCGAATATGCAGGCTGCATACTTCATCAAGCCTGATTTATTTAAATTAACTGAGCATTAGAATCCAGAATACAACAATTTACTATTAATTAAGTATAATAGAACATTTTATAATTGTTATTATTCTGACGTATGCAGTCTACAAATGCGACCTCCCAAGGATGTCAGCCATTGTGTCAACTAACATTTTTTAACTTGAATTAACTCAAAATTTTTATGCAATCAGGTAACTTACTTTTTTAAGTTAAACCAACAATTTTTTTTATTAAAGCCACATAGTTTGATATTTTAAAGTATGATGCAAAACATTCATACGTTAAGGGTGGCTTAGATGTCCAAACACTTTTTGTGGCCGCTGTACTGTATTTATAATGCTCCAGTTTTAATATACAGAAATTTAAACATGCATTATTTCTTGTCTTATATACGTATTTACTCTGATTTAAGAGGTTTTGTATAGATACTATGCATTAAAAGGTTTGACCCCTGACACATAAGAGTCAAGTCTTTATGTTTCATATCATACACAGTGTCTTTTGTACTGAAGATTTTCAAGTGGCACAATTTAGTCGTTTTCAGAATTATGTTTCATTAACATCAGCCCATGCTGTGTCGTTGTGTGTATGTCTGTCCATGTGCCGTCCTCTCCATGCCACATGATCACATGTGTTTGACCTGATCTTATGAATCAGCTGGGTTTTGGAGGCTATGTTTCCCGCTCAGGAGACTATGCACCACCTCAGTGCAAAGCCAGACGCACAGAGGTACACACGCACGAAGAGCTCTAGAGCACATTTACAAACTACACGTCCATCTCCATTGTGCCATGTTTTAATAGGCAGCAGTTTCTTTCATTGTCCACTGAGTCCCGAGTGAAGCCGCTCCTCATTCTTTTATTTTGTGTCTTGCCTAAATCATTCCCATGTTGCAGGCAGTCGAGAACTCTGGACAAGCCGAGCTGCCAGAAACTTGGCAGGAAAATGTCTGACAGTGAGCGGTAAGATTTCAAAAACCATGTCATGTCATGTCTTTGTCAGCTCATTGCATGTATATTTTTACAATACCTGTGTGAGAAAAAGTTTGGTAAAGCCAAAAATATTGCTTTCTGGCTAACACTACGTGCTGATTTGATCTATGTGATGGATTTATTGAGCGATGAATATTGTTGCAGCAAGTGTTTTGTGTTTAACTGTTCCAGGTTAACTTACAGGAAAACTTTTTACAAACGTATTTATTTCTCCACACATTTAGTTTTTTTCGCAAGGATTGTTTTCATGGTTTTTACGTTTTTTTATTTCCCTGTCTTGTATGCTGCTTTTTTACTGGCCTGCAGAATAAAGCCAACTTCCATTTTAAAGGGCTCACGTAGGAAAAGAGTTTTGCTTTCTCCATTGGGTAAGGTGACTGGGGGAGAGGATCAACCCCAGGCTCACCCCAAATGGGAGGCGGTGACCCCGCTCTGGGCTGAGATGCCCTACTGTGCTTAACCTTTCCCACATTTCCACAAAAACATACATATCTCACATGCAAACCTTTGTGTTGTGTATTAAGTAAGACTAACCCTTTCCATTTCGTTATTTCTGTAATCTGCTGTCTTTGCTCTGCTGTCTGTTGTCTGTGTGCTGCTTTTATACTGAAAATCCACCATCTCTCCATCACCTACCCACAGCTTACTGTTCATAACAACAATCTTTCACAGTTTGCCACTTTTTCATGAATTTTACACCGTTCTCTCTTTTACTTGCTTTGCTGTCCTTATGGCTTTTAGCAATGATGACGATTCCGAGGTATAAAAAGTACTGACTTATACTTAAGTTAAGAGAAGGGGTGTCAAAGTTAAAAGTAAATCAAAACTATTAACTTAAAGGGACACTCCACTTCTGGCGGGACCACTTTTAGCATAGCTTAGCATAATCCATTAAATTCGATTAGACCATTAGCATTGCGCTCAAAAATAACCAAAGAGTTTTGATAATTTTCTTTTTAAAACTTGACACTTTTGTAGTTACATCTTGTACTAAGACCAACGGAGAATTAAAAGTTGCCATTTTCTAGGCCGATATTGCTAGGAACTATACTCTCATTCTGGCGTAATAATCAAGGACTTTGCTGTCGTACCAAGGCTGCAGCAGGTGCAATGATATTACGCAGTGCCCGAAAATATTCCCCTGTTATTGAAAGTAATCAAGGGGACTATTTTCGGTCACTGCGTAATACCATTACGCCTCCTGCAGCCATGTTACCGCAGCAAAGTCCTTGATTCTTACAGCGTAATGAGAGTGTAGTTCCTAGCCATATCGGTCTAAAAAAATGTCAACTTGTAATTTTTCATCAGTCTTAGTTTACGATGTAACTACAAAAGAGTCAAATTTTAAATAAAAATATTGAAACTCTTCAGTCATTTTTGAGCATGATGCTAATGGTCTAATCAGATTCAATGGATCATGCTAAGCTATGCTAAAAGTGGTATCGTCAGACCCGGAGATCAGCTGAATGCGGCAAAAATCAAATGTTTTACTCTAGGGGAGCTGGAAAATGAGCCTATTTTCCAAAAAAGTGAAATGTCCCTTTAAGTACTTGTTACCTCTGTTACCTACTGTTAAATTTTACATTCAGTATTTTTGTTTTGTTTTTGA
Organism: Paramisgurnus dabryanus; assembly: GCF_030506205.2. Classification (NCBI taxonomy): domain Eukaryota; kingdom Metazoa; phylum Chordata; class Actinopteri; order Cypriniformes; family Cobitidae; genus Paramisgurnus; species Paramisgurnus dabryanus. The sequence goes on from NC_133356.1 coordinate 15,902,961, forward strand.
CAATTAATTGTTGCTGTTTTTAGGCTGATCATTGACCGAGTCAGCAGTCTTTATAAATGAAATGTATTGGTTTAGGACTGATGAGTCACTTCATAAGAAAAACAAAACTAAATATACTTTATACTTAAATGGATGTCGCAGGCTGTACGTTACATTTCTTGATGCTGTTAAGCAAGCAGTAGCTCAGTATGTCACCCACGCTGGTTATTGATCATCTTTGCACCAGAGGATACTGTATGCTAATGTTTTTATTTTTACTTCTTTCTCTCACCTCTTCCCATTAGGGTGCAACCCCACTCCGGCCCCTCATTTTCCTCTTCAACAGCGGCCCCTTCTTCGACACGTAAGGTCAGACAGTTACCCCAAGTCCCCGCCAAAAGCAGCAGTGTAGAGCAAGGTACAGTCATTTTCTGCTGACCGGTCTAGTTCTTCTTTTGCACAGTAAGCTACTTAGCGTATTTCCGAGACAGACCAGCTGAAAACTGTACAAAGGTCTTTTTATTAGTAAGCATAAATTAAAGTCCCTGTATGTTTGTGTACGAGTGACAGTGCCAGATCACTTCAAATATTATTTATTAAAGGGACACTACACTTTTTTTGAAAATATTCTCATTTTCAAGCTCCCCTAGAGTTAAACATTTGATTTTTACCGTTTTGGAATCTATTCAGCTGATTTCCGGGTCTGGCGGTACTACTTTTAGCATAGCTTAGCATAATTCATTGAATCTGATTAGACCATTAGCATCGTGCTTAAAAATAACCAAAGAGTTTCAATATTTTTCCTATTTAAAACTTGACTCTTCTGTAGTTACATCACGTACTAAGACCGTCAGAAATTAAAAGTTGTGATTTTCTAGACAGATATGGCTAGGAACTATACTCTCATTCTGGCGTAATGATCAAGGACTGTGCTGCTGTAACATGGCTGCAGGTGGCGCAATGATATTATGCAGCAGTCAAAAATAGTCCCCTTAGTAACTTTCAATACCAGGGGACTATTTTCGGGCACTGTGTGATATCATATCATAAGTACACAATGTAACTACAGAGAGTCAAGCTTTAAACAGGAAAAATATCAAAACTCTTTGGTTATTTTTGAGCGTGATGCTAAATGGTCTAATTGGATTCTATGGATTGTGCTAAGCTATCCTAAAAGTGGTAGCACCAGGAGATTAGCTGAATGGATTCCAAAACGTTTAAAATCAAATGTTTAACTCTGGAGCTAGAAAATTAGTATATTTTCAAAAAAAGTGGAGTGTCCCTTTAACATCATATTGTGTCTTGTATTAGCTCTTGCCTCAGAGGAGCGAACGCGGCTAATGAAAGTACGTACCTTCCGATCATCAGCTCCCTCCAGTACCAGCCAGGACATGGAGAGGACGCTGAAGAATAAACGAGAGGTGAGCAGCTTCTTGTAGAGCATTGCATTAAAGGGGACATATCATGAAAATCAGACTGTTCCATGTCTAAGTGCTATAATTGGGTCCCCAGTGATTCTATCAACCTAGAAAACATGTAAAAGAAGAACAACCCAGTTACTTAGATTTGTTAAACCATTTTGTGCAAGCATGTGAAAAAATAGCTAATTGAAATATGGCTCCCTTTGTGATGTCAAAAGGGGATTAGACCGCCCCTTGTCCTACATTATCCAACCACGGCATTGCCATTTAGTGCAGAGATCAGCTCATTTGCATTTAAAAGGACACACCCAAAAATGCCACATTTTTGCACACACCTACTAAGTGGCAATTTTAACATGTTATAATAAATTATCTGTGGGGTATTTTAAGCTAGAACTTCACATACATACTCTGGGGAACACAAATATTTATTTGACATCTTAAAAAGTCTTGTCTTTAACATTATGGGTCATAGGTTTGATTCCACAGAACAAGTACTGATAAATGTTTAGTTTGAATGCACTGTAAGTCCCTTTGGATAAAAGCGTTTGCCGAATGCATAAATGCACCCTGTCTTCTTTCTCAGTTCGACCTTGTGTATGCATTTGTGAATTTTATTTAAAGATTTAGAGTTTTTTTAATTATGTGATACATTTCATTGTACTAGCTTTATAAGGAGCAGCGACGGAGCTGTGACAACGTGTCCCATAAGTCCTCAGACAGTGATGTCAGCGACGTGTCAGCCATCTCTCGCGCCAGCAGTGCCTCGCGGATCAGTAGCACCAGCTACATGTCCATTCAATCAGAACAGCCAATAGGTCGCTTCAGGTAAAATTCATACATATAATCACAGTTTATTGACTGCCTGTGACTGTGTTCACCCTACATGGTGCATAAAGTATGAGTTTTTTGGCATTAGAGTGGACTTGCATTTTGAGAAATGGTGTCAATAGATCATTAGGTAAAAAATGTATTCATGATCCTTAAAGTAGTCATTAATATGTTTATCTAATGTATATATTTCATTTAAAAATATCAGTTAATCAGGCTGTTTTTGACCTATGACCTTTGTAGTAGTTGACTAACCTCTCCACGTGTAAAATTTGTAACTTTATCTATAACACTGTGTCTTAACCAGATGCGATGTCGCAACAAAAGACCAAAGGTATCTTTTCCATGTTAATCAGAGTTTTTGAACTCTGATGTCGATAACGAAACATTTCTATTTTAGAATCAGTTTCTGTTTCTGCAATGTTGCGGCTGACAGTTGAGCTCACATAGAGGTTTCTTTCAATGAAAGTTCTGCGTATTATGAATATTAATCATCAAACATGGACAAGGAGAGACTGATTACATGTTTTAAAGCAGAAATATATTTAAAAAAAAACTCAAGTTGCACAAAGAAAGCCATAAAATGCGAAGGGATGTCTTTGTATGTGTATGTGCTCCTCAGCTCCATTGCGAGAGAGCAATAACAGAACAAAAGTTGTGTCAAAAGTGATACAAATTACTGTGTTTTGGGATAGATTGCACTACGCCCTTTTTTTGTGTTTAGTATGAACAGACAAATTGCCCATCGCTGGACACATTGCGTCTAGTGTAAGATGCATCAATATATGTGTCAACACCTCCCCTCTTTTGCCAAAAAAAAGCAATTAAACTTTTACTTATAAAAATTTTACTTATAAGGAAAGTAAAAAATCATAATTAAACAAATAATGTTCGAATGATTAAGTTTAGCAGTTTACTGAGATCCATCACTGTTCTCCTCCATGTCTGCATCAGCCGCCACATGCGTTCATCCAACCGCAGCATGCTGAAGAGTGCAAGTGGGGAGATCTACACACTGGAGCGTACGGATGGCAGTCAGTCAGACACTGCTGTCGGGACACTGGGAGCAGGAGGAAAAAAGCGCAGATCCAGCCTTAGTGCCCGCGTCGTAGCCATTGTGGGCATTCCCTCCCGCCGCTGCAGGAGCACCTCTCAGCTCAGTCAGACAGGTCAGACTCTTCATTTGCATGAATCATTAGCGAGCAGCCATATCACCCCGTAGCCCAAGACTGGTTGCCCATTGAAGCTAGAAGTAGGGTTGAGCCTGGTCAGTACTTGGATGCGGGACCTCCTGGGAAAACCAGGTTGCTGCTGATAGAGGTGTTAGTGAGACCAGCAGGGGGTGTTCACCATGTGGACTGTGTGGGTCATATAGATCCCAAATGCCAGAAGTGTAAACAGAAAACGAGGAGCGTTTGAGGGTTAAATAAAATTTGTTCTTGATAGAGGATTGTGTTAGCAGCAAACGTCACGGGTTCGATCCCACAGAACACACGTACTGATAAAATGTATAGCACTGTAAGTCACTTACAGTACTCACTGATAAAAGTGTCTGCCAATTGCATAAATGTAAATAAAAATAAATTATAAAGGATAGTCTGATCCTTGCTGCAACCAGCCTTGATTTTGCAACCAGTGCCATTTTTCACAAAAATAAAATGTCTATTTTTAGGTCACTCACCATTGGCAGGTGTGTCACTTGCTAAAGTTTGTTTTTTTCCCTGTCATGAAATAACAGAGATGTACAGTACAGTAGATCAGGTTTTGTTTTTATCAAATCCAGCAGGACATGCAGTTTAATTCTCCACATACCCGCACCATATAGGGCTGTTAATGAGGTGTGTTTTGTGCCTCTTAAACTCATTGTTTAGATATCACTGCCTGATAAAGTCCCAGAAGAGATTCTGCATTACACGTTGTTACCTGATGCTGACGACAGTGGGGAACATTACAATAATAAAGTTTTAAGTATAACCTTTACACTGTTAAACCAAAGGTTACATTTTAAACAGGCAAGAAGAGATTAATGTGCTTACTCTATTAGGGTTTGCCTGAGGTGCCCTCTACTGGAGTTGAATTTTAAATCAGTGAATATGGCTTTTGTACTTTGTGTGACAAGTTGCAGTAAGGAGATATTTATCAGGTACTGTATTGTTGTCATAAAGTCCGAAATCAGTGGGGAATTATTAACAAAATAAAGATTGGCTTGTATAAGGATCAATTAATTTAATGCTGGCCCTATCCATCAGCTCAGACTGTTTGCCAAGAGTGCATGACATCTTGTTTTGGATTGAGTTTTTATTTGGTTGGTCTGATTAAACAATGACTTAAATGTGACTGTAAGACTTGGAAAATAGTGCACATTTATACTTTTAAATTGCTTTTGTGTATCTTTTTGAAACTTGAAAGCTTCAGGCCCCATTTATGTATTTGTATGTAAAGCACAACCAGTGTGGCTTATTTTTGATGGTGTATAAGTAATACAGATTTAGAGTAGATTGATGGGGAAATTACACCTTTGTGAGAAACATTGCAATAAAAGAACATGTGTCCTCAGTCTCTGTTATCAGCGGGAGTTGAAGACTCAGACTAAAAATATGAATGGCAGCATGTTAGCATTGGCAGGAGTTCACACTGTCAGGTGCAGATGAACCCTGGATTGTTATCAGATGTAATGTAGATAAATGCCTTTGAAGTTGAATTTGATATCCTGTAAAATTCCATTTTTCGAATAGTGTCTGTTTATAGTTTAATAAATGGAGTGCTGAAAAAAGAAACAAATTTAAAAAGGATGGCAAAAGAAGTTTTTTGGCACCACGCAATGCCAAGCTCCTGTATAATATCTTAAAAGGCCTATCAGATGATAAATCACAAAGAGAAGCAAAGCTGCGGTAAATCAGTATTTTTAAGAGCTCCGTTGCAGTGTAACAGCTGCGCCACGCTTTCCACATTACACCATCCTCCTCCATTCACAAGGATAGCCAATACTAAAAATAACATTACCGGTACATACTTATTTTAAGATATGCAATGCATAACGAAGAGCTTATCTGACTATTGCATTGGTTATAGTTATATACATTATAAGTGACACAGGTTAAAACTGTACCTTTTCTGCCACTGGGGTGGTAGACTGTAAAAAAGATGGACGACGCTAGTTCGCTGTCTTCCATTGGTGAAAAGTGAAACCGCCAGTGTCCTGATACGGCGCTGACATCTTGGGTCTTGAGTCTGCACAGTAGCGATTTTGGGACCAGTCCTGCGCAGTAGTGCGCAGGAAGTAAAGCCACGAAATCAAGGCCCTGCCCTCGCTCTCGCAGAATGCGCATAACACAGCTGTTATGACGTGACACCACCGTTTTTATACTAACTAAACACAAACTTATTTTAAAAACAAACAATTGAATTTACATCAGTGTGATAAAAACTACAGTAAATGACAGAAACCAGTTTTGGAAAAAAATTATTGAAGTTAAATAAACCCTCAAATTGTTTAGTTGGTCTCAAGTCCCATTGAATAACATGGGGAGGCGGGGTTTATGACCTATACTCGGACCAGTCACTGGGGGGCGATCGAGACGTTTGGGCTGCACTTTTCAGGGCTTGTGCGGCACACTTGGGTGGTACCCTAAGGCAGTGGTTCTCAAACTGGGGGCCGCGAGATGGTGCCAGGGGGCCCCAGTTTTATGACATTCTATAAAATAAATAAATTTATCATGACTTCTGTGGAATTAAACCTAAAAATTATAAGGCTACTAACCAACAGCACTACTTTGTATCATTCAATATGTTTTGTTTTAATAAAAGTTGAGTTTTAGAACAGTTTTTTTGTCATACATTTTCTTTGGGGGGGCTGCGAAGGAATACGCCGTACACAAGGGGGGCCGCACGCTGAAAAAGTTTGAAAACCACTGCCCTAAGGTACCTTTGCAGCCTAGGTATACAAAACATAATACAATGTTAATAAAATGTACCTTTTTGTATACCTTTAAAGATATACAAACATTTTACTGGTACAAAATTGGTCCTTAAAGGAAAACATCACCATTTTTCAATATTTTACTATGTTCTTATCTCAACTTAAACAAATTAATACCTATCTTTTTTCAATGCGTGCACTTAATCTTTGTATTGTGCCCGAGGTCTTCCGTCATACAATACAGTTCTCATTTTTTGTCCCCTAAAAAATCGACATGTTTTATTTTGTGCCACCATACTTACTCGTGTAACTACTCATGAAACAGTCTTTAAATAGGGAAAACGTGGAAGTGTTTGGTGGCTTCTAAATTTATTCCTGTTTGGATCCTAAGGAACGTCACGCTGAACAGATCGTGCATCGTAGCTCCGTCGAGTTCATCATCTAAAAGCTTTTTTTTTACCATCTTATTCCTATTTATATAATATAACTTATTAGTTTTATATAGGAATACTTTACCGTGACGATTATTGAGCAGTACTACCACGTGAAACTATTTATCACTAATAAACACCCAGTGTTGTTAGCATATAGCCCGCTAGCATCCACACGGTGGAGGCTGAAGCTAGCATTTTCCGATCTAATGGCGGATTCATCTGATATATGCTTTTCTGACCTATCCTCACCTGAGCGGGAAGCTGTGGAGGAGTTGTTTCCCGGTTTTAGCAGATCCAAGGCGAGGTACAGCGCCCACTTCAGCCTGCCTTCCGTCGTCCACAAGCAAGCAACAAACATGCATTCCACGCGATGCAGCTTCACGGACCGTGAACGACATGAAAGCGATCGGGAAGCTGTGGAGGAACCGCTGCCCGGCCTTCGTAGATTCGGCAAGCCAAACATCACCCTGGCCCCAGACGTTCGCAGGCGACCGAGGCATGTCACAACCGAACACCCCACGCGATGCAGCTCCGGGGACCGCGTTCGGGTAAACGAAGACGCCATCGCCCAGCATGAAAGCGGTAAGACTCCGCTTGTTATTGTAACATGTACTACTTGCCACATGTATAGTTTAGCTTCTGCTGTTAGCATAGAGGGGTTTACATGCACTAAGTGTATTGAAGTATTAAGGTTAACTGAGAAGGTTGCTGAACTAGAATCGCGCATCCGAACGCTAGTTGAGGATAGCAAAACCGCTAATATTACTGTCGCAAATAATCTATCGAGCGAAAAGACCAATGGCTCGGTTCCGACATCAGATGCTAATATAAATATTACAAATACTGTATCGAGCGCGCATAGTGTTTATCAAAATACACATGGCTCGGTTCCGTCATCAGAGTCAAGTCGGCGGTCAAACTGGGTGACTGTTAGGCGGCATAGTCATATAAGGCGTCCTTCTAAGACCCATAACGTAACGACAATTTCTAACAGATTCGATCCCCTAAGGAGTATACCAGCTGAAACACCTTTTAAAAGTGCCCTGGTCATTGGAGATTCTATACTCAGGAACACTAACATTGAGGCACCAAACACCATAGTCGACTGTATACCGGGAGCCAGAACGTCTGACATTAGATCCAAACTTAAAGTGCTGGCTAATGCTAAGCGGAAGTTTTCTAAGATTGTTATTCACGCCGGCACGAATGACACTAGGCTCCGCCAGTCGGAAATCACCAAAGATAATATTAAGGAGATGTGTGAAATTGCAAAAACAATGTCAGACAATGTAATATGCTCTGGTCTCCTCCCCGCCTACCGGGGAGATGAAACACATAGTAGATTAGTGTCTCTCAATGGATGGATGTCAAAGTGGTGCCCTCAGCATAACGTAGGGTTTATAGACAATTGGAAGCATTTCTGGGGAAGACCATTTCTCCTAACCCGAGATGGCCTTCATCCGTCATCGGAAGGAAGTGCTATACTCACTAAAAATCTGATCAATAGTCTTAATTCTGATATAGTATGACTATCCAGGGCCCAGGTCAGGAAACAGACGGATCGGCTTAACCGTCCATCTGTTAGCTGCCGTGATATGTCAAGACCACTTATATCCCAGCACTTCGAGTCAATCTTACCGAAATATCAGCACATTTCAACTGTATCTGTTCCCCGAACAAATAAATACAGGGCACCGCTTGTTACATCTGGTACAAATCTGATTCAAATAAAATTAGAAAACAATACATTAACAGATGAATCTCGAATCTTAAAATTCGGCCTTCTTAACATTAGATCGCTTACCAATAAAGAACCTATTGTCAATGAAATAATTACAGACCAAAACTTAGATGTACTCTGTTTAACAGAAACCTGGCTTAAAGCAGACGACTACATTAGTTTAAATGAATCCACCCCACAAGACTATTATTATAAACACGAACCTCGATTAAAGGGGAGAGGGGGTGGTGTAGCTACAATATACACAATGTTTAAAGTAAACCAAAAATCTGAGCTAAAATTTAAATCATTTGAAGTAATGTTGTTAAATATGGAAATAACTGATCGTAACCACAAACAGCTTTCTTTTGCTTTAGCGACAATCTATAGACCACCGGGCCACCATGCAGATTTCCTTAATGAAATAGCAGATTTCCTATCTGAGCTTGTAGTCACTGTAGATAAAGCTCTTATTGTTGGTGATTTTAATGTCCATGTGGACAACCCAAAAGACGCATTAGGACATGCGTTTATAGATGTTCTAAATTCTCTCAATATTAGACAAAACGTGACAGGGCCAACGCATACTCGTAATCACACATTAGACTTAATTCTGTCACTCGGACTCAATATTAATGACGTCGAAATATCACCTCAGAGTGATGCAGTTTCTGACCATTACCTTGTGTCATACACTGTACTTCTAGATAGGATCACTCAATCTACAACATGCTACCGACTAGCCAGAACAATAATTTCCACCACTAAAGATAGCTTTATTAGCACTCTTCCAGACCTGTCCCAAATGAAACATGTAGCAGATAACTGTGACGATCTAGATATTGAAATAGAAAACCTAAACAATGTCTGTTCTAACACATTGGATGCCGTTGCTCCCATTCGAAAAAAGAGATTCAAAGAAAAACCGCCAGCTCCATGGTATGACCATCACACAGCAGCTCTTAAAAAGGTAGCTAGAAAAATGGAAAGAAATTATAGAAGCACAAAGTTAGAAGTATGGCGCGCAGCATGGAAACAGAGTGTTAAACACTACAGACAGGCTATTAAAACCGCCAGATCTACATATCTTAGCAAGCTTATAAATGAGAATCATAATAACCCTCGTTTCCTCTTTAGCACAGTTGCAAAACTGACTAGAAACAAAGAACAAACAGAAACCAATAGTAAACTTCAACACAATAGTAACGACTTCATGAACTTCTTTTCTAACAAAATTTCGGCTATTAGGGAAAACATCGTAGCTACCCAGGCAGCCACCACTCTACCCATTAGTTCACTTAACACTAGACTACCATACGAACATCTTGATTCATTTAAACCTACTACAATAGATGAGCTCTCTAAACTAGTCACATCATCCAAATCATCGTCCTGTATATTAGACCCCGTTCCCACAAAACTACTTAAAGAAGTATTCCCTGTAGTGTCAACCCCGGTTCTAAATATCTTTAACTCATCGCTAGAAATAGGATACGTTCCAACAGCTTTCAAACTAGCAGTTATTAAACCGCTGATTAAAAAACCACAGCTTGACCAAGGAGAACTTAATAACTTTAGACCAATCTCAAATCTCCCTTTTCTTTCGAAAATATTAGAAAAGGTAGTGGCAAGCCAGTTACGCACATTCTTGACAAATAATAGTACATATGAAAAGTTCCAATCAGGATTCAGGCCCCACCATAGCACAGAGACAGCGTTGCTTAGAGTTACAAATGACCTCCTATTAACATCCGATCGTGGTGAAATCTCAATTCTTATATTACTAGACCTTAGTGCAGCATTTGACACAATAGACCACAGAATCCTACTCAATAGACTAGAAAACTATGTTGGTATCAGTGGTCAGGCGCTAGCCTGGTTTAGGTCATATCTAACCAATCGCTATCACTTTGTTTATGTAAATGAGGAAGAGTCATATCACTCCCTGGTTAAATACGGTGTACCGCAGGGATCAGTTTTAGGTCCTATCCTGTTCTCGTTATACATGTTACCCCTAGGAGACATTATCAGGAAACATAACATAAGTTTTCACTGCTATGCGGATGATACCCAGCTTTACATCTCCTCGCATCCCAGCGAAACACACACGTTTTCTAAACTAAAAGACTGCATTAGCGATGTTAGTGACTGGATGGCACATAACTTTCTTAAGCTCAACTCCAATAAGACAGAGGTACTTATTATTGAACCAAATCGCTACAAACATAATATGTCAGATTACAAATTGCACATAGATGGCTGTACTGTGGTGCCATCTTCCACGGTTAGGAACTTAGGTGTGATGTTCGACAGCAACTTATCCTTTGATAGTCATATCGCCAACGTCTGCCGCACAGCATTCTTCCATCTTAGAAATATCTCAAAAGTACGCCATATGCTGTCTACATCTGACGCAGAGAAGCTTATTCATGCTTTTATGACCTCTAGAATAGACTATTGTAACTCGCTACTCGGGGGATGCCATTCAAATCAGGTCAACAAGCTTCAGCTAGTTCAAAACGCTTCTGCAAGGGTACTTACTCGATCTAAGAAGTATGACCACATAAGCCCAATTCTGGCATCTTTACACTGGCTACCAGTTAAATATCGCATCCAATTTAAAATATCACTAATCACCTACAAAGCTTTAAATGGCTTAGCACCCTCATATCTTAGAGAATTACTATCAGAATACAATCCATCACGCACACTACGGTCGCAAAATTCTGGCCTATTGATTATCCCTAGACTATCAAAAGTGTCTAAAAGTGGAAGATCCTTTTCCTACTTAGCCCCTAAGCTCTGGAATGATTTACCAACCGATGTCCGAGAATCAGACACAGTCGATCATTTTAAATCTAGACTTAAAACTTTTCTCTTCAACAAAGCATTCGCATAATTTGTCTAGTAAAGGTTCTTAACTCGCAATAGTTATTTTCACGGAACAAAGCACTCACGGTCATAACACAGACCAACCAAATAAATAAATAAAAACCTTTTCTGCATGAACACTTAAAATGAATTGCATTAAATAGTTTGCCACCGTTTGCCACTGAACCTGCATTAACGACGACAGTGGGGCTTCCGGCCTTAGTCAAACGGTTTGGCACGTATGGTCGGGTTGCGATTTTGGTGCTTTCGTGTGTCTTGTGAATAGTATGCCATACAGACCCGTTTGCCACTGAACCTGCATTAACGACGACAGTGGGGCCTCCAGCCTTAGTCAAACGGGTTGGTATATATGGTCGGGTTGCGTTTTTCGCGCATTCGTGTGTCTTGTGAATAGTATGCCATACATACCCGTTTGCCACTGAACCTGCATTAACGACGACAGTGGGGCCTCCAGCCTTAGTCAAACGGGTTGGCACGTATGGTCGGGTTGCGATTTTGGCGCTATCGTAAGTCTTATGAATAGTATGCCATACAGACCCGTTTGCCACTGAACCTGCATTAACGACGACAGTGGGGCCTCCAGCCTTAGTCAAACGGGTTGGTATGTATGGTCGGGTTGCGTTTTTCGCGCTTTCGTGTGTCTTATGAATAGTATGCCATACAGACCCGTTTGCCACTGAACCTGCATTAACGACGACAGTGGGGCTTCCGGCCTTAGTCAAACGGGTTAGCACGTATGGTCGGGTTGCGATGTTTTTGGCGTTTTCTCCTGGTCCTGTAAATGGTATACAATATAGACCCGTTTGCCACTGAACCTGCATTAACGACGACAGTGGGGCTTTAGGCCTTAGTCAAACGGGTCGTCAGGTTTCATTTTCTCTTAAAGATCGGAAGGTGACCCTTATTTACCATATATACCCTCGCATTGGGCCCCCAATTTGCTAAATCCTCAACTGTGGATAACATAATTATGCCGCAATATTTAGTCTGTCTGGAACTAAGCTGAGTTAAACCACATCACTGTGTGACACTTCAATACATATGAACGACCGCTACGCTAATACGATTTTGTTTTTCTCTCCCTGTCTCGTCCTCGACCCGAGGACGAGACAAACAGACCCAATCCCGGTAGATGTGAAAGTCGGCACACCTCTGATCTACTGGCTGTCCTTCAACGTTATGCCCAGCTGATACCTGACCAACGATCACCGGCAGAACCGCTTAATCTCTGCTAAATCTCCATTTCCGTTCTCCCAAGGGTTTTTCCCTCCTAGGACTTATTTTTCCTCGGATAAAAGCCCGGGGTTTTTTTTCTCCTAGGGGGTTTTTCACCCCGGGGAGGCAGCCTTTTTGGGCTTTACCTAGCTTCCTCTTCTATACGTTGCTTTAGTAATACGTGCAATTATAATATTGAGTCATAGCCGCAGCAAATTTAACTGCTCATGCTATCATGTATTCTGTTGTGCTATCTGTCGTTTTCTGTGCTTTTCACTGCTTCTATTTATGTAAAGCTGCTTTGAAACAATTGACTTTTGTGAAAAGCGCTATATAAATAAAATTGAATTGAATTGAATTGAATTGAATGAATGGGGCTAGGCTAAATGCTAACACATTCACGACACGCTGTACAAAGATTAAGTGTACGCATTGAAAAAGAAGGGTATGTATTAATTTGTCTAAGTTGAGGTAAGAACATAGTAAAATATTGAAAAACGGTGGTGTTTTTCTTTAAATGTACACAATAGGTCCTTATGGTATAATATTGTACCCCAAAAGGTAAAACATTTGAATGTGTTATACCCATGAAGGTACCAAAAGGAACCTTAGAGGGTACCACCAGGTATAATTTTAAGTGTTCAGCTTAAAAATACAACAGTCAGGGATCAGCAGGTTTCAACCTGTAACTTTGACTTACTAGATGATTGCTGTAGATCAGTGTCTACAGATATTTTCTACTCTGAAAAGCAAGAGACTTTTTGTTGCTCAACATAATCTAATAATGTGAAACAGGTTTTGATAGTTCGGTATTACCAGTGAGGATGGTTTAAAAATCGTGGATATTATGAGAGAAGTGATACAGTAATTTCCTGCATCATTTTTCTCAGAAAAAGTTAGGCACGGCTGCAGCTCAGCGAGCCACCTTAGTGGCTGACATTTTAAAATGATCTGTAATCCATCAGAAGACCATAAATAGCAAGGATGGTGCCCTGTGGTGTCTAGCAGGAGATGTTACATTCACCAGGGGCGAGAAGCTTTGTCTCAGACCTCAACATTTTCTTTTGAGTGACAGAAGTAAGAATAGCACACTAACATAAACACTTATAAATGCTTATGTGCAATGAAAGTGGAATTCAGTGTAAATATCTCAATCATTTCTTTTCATTTAAGTATGAGGAATTTTCAGACCTGCAGTAATTAACATACATAATAAAATAATTATCTGATATATTTACATTATACAATGCTGAACTAGTAATCCATAACAGGATGTTTGGTTAGAGTTAATGGTAATGAAGACAAACAGCTGAAGTTTTTGGGTGTCCCCTTTATCCCAGACACAAAGTGTAAGTTACATCAGGAAAGGTGGACTAGTTTTTAAATGATGTGTTCAAATTAAAATATTTAGCGTGTTAGAAAATGCATTTAAAGGGATAGTTCACTTTAAAATGAAAATTCTGTCATCATTTACTCATCCTCATGTTGTTCTTTACCTGTATGAATTTCTTTTTTCTGATGAACACAAAAGAAGATATTTTGAGAAATGATGGTAAACTCACAGCAGTAAGTGACCATAGACTTCCATAGTAGGAATAAAAAATGTGATGGAATTTAATGGGTATCGTCAACTGTGTGCTTACCATCATTTATCAAAATATTTGTCATTTATTTTTCATATTATTTAGTCATTTATCACAATACTTCCAAAATATTTTTTCCTACTATGGAAGTCAATGGTCACTTACTGCTGTGTGTTTACCATAATTTCTCAAAATATCTTTTTTTGTGTTCATCAGAAAAAATATTATACAGGTTTAGAACAACATGAGGATGAGTAAATGATGACAGAATTTTCATTTTAAAGTGAACTGTCCCTTTAAAATACAATGAATCAATCAAGGGTGGAGAAATCCATGTGTATGGTTTCACTTCTTATATCCACAGAAGCAGCCAATAAGAAGGCAAAGGGATCCAGTCAGATCCAGCGCAGTCAGGAGACGGGTATGGCAGTGGAGTATCCCCGCAATGTCATGGCCCGCCAGGCCAGCCGAGAGTCCACCGACGGCAGCATGAACAGTTACAGCTCTGAGGGCAAGTCAGTATCCAGGACAATGTTATACATTATTTGTGTACAGTACATACAACTTGCAGATAAATCCTGATTCAGCAAACTAGCTTCGCTGTTTCTTTTTCAGCAATATTAATTTTTGGGGTCTTGCGTCTTCTTTAAAGATTTCTTGTGTCTTCGTGCATCCGCTACAAACCCATAACTCATACATAAATGCACGCTCAGCTGGCTGCCTCATGTACACATGAGCGTCGTGTCAAAGATTTATTTGGAAAAACTCAAATAGATAAAGCTAATAAAGACCAGCATGCTGAGGAACACATGAGCGCTGATTAAAAGAGTTAATGCTTGGTCCACTATGTTCTGGGCTCTATTTTTGGAGCCAGATGGCAAGCGGTACTCTGCTATTATAATTAAAATATCCATCATCTGCAGAAAGGGGTCTTGGCAGGTCAGTCATGCATCCTTTTTCAGTTTTAAAGCAACAGTCGGTTGTGTCACATCACGGAGTGTGGCAAAGCAGAATAACCAGCAACTGACTTACAGCTTATTTCACCTGAATGTGTTTTAAATAGCATGTGAAATCACATTAGGCCGTTCATATGGTAGCATGACTTGGGCTGGCACATCCCTCAGACATTCCTGCATGAGTTAGGTCATGGAAATTGTGCTGGCCTCAAAGGAAATATTGAGTGTATTAAGAGGGGCCTTAACACGGGACAAGGTTTACATACCATGCTCGGCATATGTCTGATGTTAGTGGATGGGCTTTTTGAACTCTACATGAGGGCAGTTTCATACTAGATAAGAATTAATGAAAATAATATGTTTTAAAAATATTACAAGTTTTATGATGGAGAGATATTTGAGGAATGTTTGTACCTAAACCGATCATGAGCCCCATTCACTTCCATAGTAGGAAAAAGAATACTATGGAAGTGACTGGGGCTCATGATCGGTTTGGTTACAAACATCCCTCCAAATATCTTTTCTTGTGTTCATCAGAATAAAGAAATTTATACAGGTTGGTAACAACATGAGAGTAAGAAAATTATGACTTTTCATTTTTGGGTGAACTATCCCTTTAAAAACAGCTTTTGGGTATCATCGTAGTTTTAGTCGTTGTTTATTATGTGATGTTGTACAAAGTCACCTCTGTGTGTTTGTTTCAGTCTGATCTTCTCAGGGATGAGGTTGGGAGCTGACAGCCAGTTCAGTGACTTCCTAGATGGTCTTGGTCCTGCTCAGTTGGTGGGACGGCAAACACTGGCCGCACCTGCTATGGGTAAGTTAGCTTTTGGTTTCCACGGGACCTTGAAATTCTTGAAAGTTTGTGAATGTAGGGAAAATAATTCAAGGTCCTGGGAAGTTTTTGAAAATGTACATACATAGATACAGGTCATTGAAAGTTTTTGGAAAAAAAATCCATATTATTCCCTGTGTAGTGTAGGATAATATCATAAAAATTCTAGAATTTTTAAGCACGTGCTAAACTGTTTGCTTTAAATGCTTATATCTTCTGTATGCGAATGTTGAGTCATACCAAAATGCTTTTTTGCATAGTTGTGTTTGACACATGAAAATGTCTCGGGTTACCTATGTAACCCTTTTTCCCTGAGAAGGGAACGAGACGCTGCGTCCCCTTGCCATATTTCCTGCGTCCCTGTAATGCCGCCTTTGGCAATATTTCAGATAGCAATTATACTTCCTGGCTCCCGCGTTACCCTGTCTTGGTTGTTAAGCCTCACCATTGGTTGAATTTGAATTGGAGGCGTCCCCAAAGTTTAACCGCAGTGACGCAGCACAAGGTCCCTCAAAAGGGAACTGTAACAATGTATCTTAAAAGGTAACACAATGTAACCTTGCTCTCACTTGAAATGTGTCCCCACATTTACTCCTTGAATTTGAGGGTATTGGACCTGGAAAGTCCTTGAAAGGTCCTTGAATTTGAAGTTAACTAAGGTGTGGGAACCCTGCTTGGTTAATATGGACTTCAGTACATAGAATTTATCTAAGTTTGCTGAATCGGCAAACCACTGCAAATGGTGGAAATTCATTAAATTGCAATACTTTTATATAATGCGTATAGATTTTAAATAAAAAACACCAAACCAGCATCTCTAACCTTTTTTATTGTGTGTGTTTTAGGAGATGTTCAGATTGGACTAATAAATAAGAAAGGACAGCTGGAGGTAGAGGTTATCAGGGCTCGTGGTCTTACACCTAAACCAGGTTCCAAATCGCTGCCGGGTAAGAGTGTGTCCAGGCTTCAGCCTTTTCTCATTAGTACTTACCGTATTTGGAACAGGAGATCAATACTTGTCTCCAAATTTTTGTGGAAATTTTTTAAGTCTCAAGACATTCTTTGCATGCAAACATTAGGTATTTGTAATTATTTAGCAAACTTTTTCTTATCAAATGGTAGTTGACTGGAGTCACTTGATATATAAAACATTGCATTTATTGTAGACTTTACTGGCATTTGGCATAGCTACTGCAGTGGCCCGTAAAAGTATTTGGGCACTTCACTTATCTAGCAAGTGGCTATATGTCTTTGCATTATTTAACAAAATATCAAACCATATTTTGGACACTTTCTGGTTGTCCAAAACCAAATATTATGTATCCAGTCCATTGCAGTTTCATTGTGACCGGGTCTTTATGAGCTACAGTATGTGTCTCGTCTTCACAGCTCCCTATGTCAAGGTCTATTTGCTGGAAAACGGAGTGTGCAAAGCCAAAAAGAAAACCAAGATTGCACGAAAAACGCTTGATCCTCTGTATCAACAAGTGCTGTTGTTTGAGGAGAGTCCACAGGGTAAAGTCCTCCAGGTAGGAAGCAAGTCCTATCCATTATGTTAGTCTCTAGCATTTAAAATTTGTGGGTATTGACTACAATTCAATTTGAATGTGCCTTCAGGTAATAGTCTGGGGAGATTATGGGCGCATGGACCACAAATGTTTCATGGGAGTTGTACAGATTCTTTTAGAAGAGCTGGATCTTTCTAGCACAGTGATCGGTTGGTACAAACTCTTTCCCCCCTCATCATTGGTCGATCCGACGTTAGCTCCTCTCACTCGCCGCGCTTCCCAGTCATCGCTGGACTTTTCAGGGCCGCCAGGCATCAGGTCCTAGTACACGGACAAGGGCGCAACGCTGAACACGACCCAGTGGACCAAGGACTCGAGGCAACAATCAGAACCAGAGCGGCAGATAAAGAGACAGATGGATAGAAATCATGATCAAAGCTTTGCTGAAGCTTGACAATCACTTCTCTCTTTTACTTTTGATCTTTGGGTTGTAGAGATTTCCTTTGATCCACTCTGCTCCTTACTGCATGTTTTGTTGCTGAGATGATGGTGATGATTCAAGCCGAATGAAAGAGAGCGACAGGAGAGGCAGCTGAAACGTAATCCGCTTCTTTTGACAGAGAATGGAGACAACCGTGGTGCTGATAGCTTAGCTCGCTCTGGTCAGTCAGCACATTTGTTTTCTAACCATGAACCGAGTGTACAGCACGCAGAAATTGAGATTAGGTGAGAGAGAACCCCTGTTGGAAAAAACCTCAGCCAAAGGTGGTTTGCTGGTCTGCTTGATAAAGCAAGACTCACTGCCTGGCCAAGCTGGGTCTAGCTGGTCTCTCACCACGGCCGAGCTGGTGCTCAAATGGTTTAACTGGGCAGCTTAGTCTCTGCAAGATGCCCAGAATCGCTCTAAACCCGCCAACGGACCAGACTGACTGACTTAGGGACAAGGCCAGCAAACCAGCTGGTTAAAGATGTTTTTTATAGCAGGGACAGCACTGCCCCTCCTCTATATTGCACTTACAGGAAGTCCCTCTACTGAGAGAGACCAAAAGTCAAGGTTTAATGGTTAAGAAATTAGTCTTCTCAGAGAGTTATCTCTCGACATCATGGATGCTGCGTCCAAGATCCCACCTTGAACTCAGATTGCGTGAGTGTGTGTGAAAGTGTGTGCGTGTTTGTGTCTACGAAGGCAGGGACGCCTGAAAACCTTTTAAGTCTGTTTACAGCAGTCGCCACTGACTGCTTTGCCTTTTCACTTTACAGTTGGTAAATAGGCACACTTTGTAGAATGTGAAAACATGATTCATGTTTTCTGACATTTGTGCTATACGAGCTTCACGGAAACCACGAAACCACTTGTATTTGAGCACTGGAACTGTAAGAAGCGGCCACTATAATTTCGTTTCTTTTCGATCCGAAAACTCTTGCATTAGCTCACTAATAGTTTTGATTTCCTGGAGTTCACAAAGCATATATTACTGGCATTCGAATGCATTTTTATCCTATTCAGTTTGGTAAAGAACCTGTACATACCGATATTAGAATTTCTACCCGACTAGAGTTAACGTTATTTTAATGCAAGCACAACTGCTTGATTTTTGAACAACAACAACAAAAAAGGTTGAAGCTTCTGGGTAAAAAAACAACAACAACAATAAACAAACAGAAGAGGCCAAATTATCTTAAGCTTCCTATTTTTAGCTGTTTGTCATTGTTTTGAGTTTAGTTTATAATGAAACGAATCTCACAGATCCCCCTGAGCATTTGAATGAATGTGACAGTGGGTGTGAGGTGGTCTTAAAAGATCACCGCTCGTCACCGATAAGGGGAACAGCATGAATCTGGAACTGTTCCAAGTTGCATGCACATTTTGTAAAACAAGACAGATGAGAAAAAAGAGACTACAATAAGTGTGTGTTAGTTCCACAAACTGTAGGCCAGCTTGTATGTTGCATGTACTTGTACAGTTTGCTTGTACTTGATATTAATAGATTATCAAATAAAACGAAGCCATTCATTCCATGTGTGGGCATTTGGCCAGGTTCAGCCATACACACAGGCCTTATTTCGGGGCTGAATGTCTATAAGAAGTTTTTGAATTGTTTTATTCTTATTCTTTACCCAAATGGATAAATAAGTGCTGTACTGTAGTACTGAACAAACACAAGGCCCTATTTTATTGAAGATGTTGGTGTTCACTGTAGTCTGTACTACTGTGGGGCTGAAACTAAGGTAGATAACGTGTATAAAATTAGAGCTATCTGTATATGGAATATAATTATACAAAATCACAATGACTTAGAGATATATTGATATTGAGAAAAAAAAAGAGTGTATCAAGTTAACATCACTTACGTTACGTACATGCATATATTGTAAATATGAGTCTGCAGATAAGTTTACTTATATTTACAAAGCGGCCCTATTCGAGTTAATGGATCAGTGATCTGTCTCTTGGTTCTGCTGAGCGGAAAAAGGGATGCCTCCAAAGTTTTATTTTTATTCAGTCGATTATGCCCAAACTCACGGACAACAACAACTTTGGACCTCTACTGACCTGTTGCTTTATCATAAATGCTCATGTATCCTTGTTTCAATGAGAAGTTTACTTTATATGCCTCTTATGGCAGACTTATTTACTTTGTCAGTATTATTCAAGATACTGATTGTTTACAGTTCATGTGTTCCACTAATACTAAATTGAAAGTATTCACTGCAACATTTCTTTGTACAGCAGACGTGGCTCAAATAATGTGTATGTTTTATATTCAAGAGTTCATTTTTATTATTTACAAATAAAAGACTGTGTGGAAGAAAAATTGCATTTGTTTACTGGAATATTTTCTGTTTTCAGTTTTCTGATACTAAACCTACCTTTTAAATTTGCAATAATTAAAAAAGATTGTTTATCCTAATGTGAGGTTGGCCTATAAACCCTGTCAACCAATACTCCGCCACGTGGAGACAAATAGCATTACACCGTCCCATCCTTTTGATTAATTTTAATGTTTTTTTGCATTCATATAGATGCTTAACAATCACTGCATACTTGTATAGTTAAAAGTAATTTAATGTCAGTGTCTGCTTGGGTGTACAAATGTCCTGACAACTGTCGGTGGCACATGACTTTAAAAAATTACAGCTCATGTTTGGCCTCGCACTAAATGATTCGGATGCTGCTCTGTTTTTAATATGCTTTGGCACCATTTTAACATATTTTGATTCAGCACACACAAGCATATATGCTGAATCAAAATACTTCAGGGTTTGTAGCCTACTGCTGATACAATTCACAATGTCCGGTCAGCAGAACAGAAAACAAAAATGATGCATTATTAAGTCACAAAAGCCACCGAAAATCAGTGGCAGGAAAGCAAATCATTGCTGGACAGTTTGCTGCACTGTACTAAATAATAATTGTTATTTTCATAAATCAAGCCCTGAATTGAAAATAAAAAAGTCAAATAACTTTAAACAGAGGGATGAATCTGATTAAGATCTGCGAAGAGTAAGTAAGTTTAACAACTTTGGTAAAATTAAATCAGCACTATTATAACAAGAGAACTCACAACTTGATTATTTAACATGGCCTACAGTATAGTTGCAGGGCACACTTAATTTTTTTGACTAGTAAAGTCATTTTCTGCAGTTGAAAACTACTACATTTGTCATGTTTAGGATGTCATGTAATTAAATAATTAAACACAAATAATTAATTGCATTTAGATGAAGAACTGTAAATGTATGGCAATACTAGCAATGAAGGAATGACTGCAAAAAGTTGTTTCCCTAATAGAAAACATTCCTGCAGCCAGAGGCACACTTTAACCTTACCTTAAATTGGATGGATTATCTATGTGTATTTACAAATGGTAAGTATTTGCATCAACAAAAAAATGGAATTTAAAGTTAATTGCATTAAAAATGAAAAGTTTGATTCAGTACTCCATGCTGTGTGCATTATAACAATATGACAAATGTCAGGTTGGTCATATTCTGTGCAAAAAATTTAAATAATGTGCACAGTATACTACAGTAGCCTACATACTGCAGGAATAGCAAGAAAAGTATGTTAGTGTGATGTTCCATTATTCATCCAACAACAGTTAGTCTCCAAGTTCAAGTTTATTTATTTATAGAGCACATTTAAAAACAGCCACAAGACTGACCAAAGTGCTGAACATTAAAAACAGACCCTAAACATATAAAACAGAAATAAAAAGCAAATGCATTATTAAACCATAAGCACATAAAACAGAAAGATAAATTTAAAACCAAAAGAATTACAGCTAGCTAAAACCAAATACAGTATAAAATGAATGTAAAATTAATACGCCAGCTCAAACAAGTGTGTTTTTAAAAGAGACTTTCTAAAAAGGGATTTAGAAGGTGCCATTCTGATATTGAGTGGCAGGTTCTTCAGATCTTAACCAGGACCCCACCAAAAAAAGCTCGATCCCCTCTGCGTTTTAATCTAGATTGAGGAATTAAAAGGAGATACTGCTCACTGGATCTGAGGTTTCTAGTGGGAGTATAAAAGTGCAGAAGCTCTGATAGATAACTAAGGGCTTGGTTATGTAAAGATTTATATACCAATAAGAGGACTTTAAAATCGATAACAATATGACATCTGTCCAGTAGAGGGCAGGATTCCCTGATGAGACAGTACAGAACACTTGTTGGTCTGATTCCTTGATCCTGAACATGTATGATCTTAATTGAGCTACATCTCAAACACTGACTTGGGGTTAATTGGTGAATGGCACTTTAATGAATCACTGACCATGATACCTTTATAATTGTTTCACTAAATGCTTTATTCTGTTGTAGCAATCATGTGTCCAATTTTAAACAAAACACTGTAATGTTCAATTATGAAAAAAATGTGTTTAATGGTTAACCATCCAAAAACACACAGCTAAACTAATAAGGAAACACATTCAATTCATAATGGAGAGAAAACACAGCATTTACAGGGAAGACATTTTAATACTAATCCAAACACAGAATCAAACAAGTAACACTGTACGTGTAATGTGTAATCTTTATCAAGGGAATTAATTCAAAAAAGTACTTAAATAATTTGCTGATGCATGTAAATGTTATCTCATTGGTTCAAGATCTAGGTATGAAATGAGGAAGCAGTCAACAATATAATGTGGCACAGGCATACATTAATAGACTTAGGACTTTTGCATTGCCAGTCAGCTGTTAATGGAAAGTTTGTCTGCAACAGTCTGCTTTTGTCTGGTTTCAGGCTGCATGGGAAATGAAACCAGGGCTGTAAAAAGAGTTCAAACATTTTTTTTAAACAGGCGTTGATTTATGGCCAGTCTTGGAAACATGCAAAAAAGCATTTCTTGCGCTCCATTCTTCAAATTAATCTATTGCTAATATTTTAAGACTCATTACTCATTTCTCTTTGCCTTGATCCCGATGGCCATATAATGCTCATAGTTTTTTATGACTGGAGTTACAGGAGAGCTCAACTGGGTTCTCAGCATCTCTCACCACCCACCATAACAAACTCACATTCTGCAGAAATGTGCTTCAGACTGATGGATTGTGTGAATGCTCAGAATTGTAGATGCTATTAATATGATGGTGAAAACTTGCATAAAGCTAGGCTAATCTTATTATCTTATCTTATTGTTATCTCTAAATCAGTACAATTAATTGATATTGATTATGATTGCAATAGGATTGCAAATGTTTTATGCTGTGAATGAAAATAACTTTTAAAGAAGCTTTTTATTTAGAATTTTTTTTTTTACAATAATTAACATTTAAGTTTAACTTACGAAACGTTTGTTTGTAATTCTTTATATTTTAAAAATTAACAAATGGCATCCCTGATACAAAAACATACATACATTACATTAATATTGCAAAATCAATACTCTTATAAAAAAAAATCATAAGTATTACCAGTGATGCAACGCGCGTGACCTCAATAACGTCAACTGACGCATCCAAAGGCGCCATTTTTAAATTGATGCAAAACAACATTGGGCTGAACAGCGTCAGGGTAAGTAGCCTATGATGATTTTTTTAGTTTTGGTTTATTCAGCAATATGTTTCGCTTGGTAGTACTTTAGTCAGGACAGTGATCATGGAGTTTTATCGCACAAGTCCTCTCTTAGCGCATATGAAGTGTTACTGGAAAAATTATTAACTTCGTTCACCTCTCGAGGGTAACGGTATGAGCATTTGGTCACGTGACGTGACCGCGCTTCCCGGCTCAGTATTTTACAGACGATTTATAATCTTCATTAAACTTATTAAAATTTTTACTACTTTTTTGCTGGCATGATATATAAATAATTAGTTACAACAATTATGTGTATACAGTGTTTATGAATCAATCGTGTTCTAAAGGTAGGTTACACAGACATCTCTATCATAAAATAATTGTAGCCTACATTGAATTTACATTAATAATGTAATTATTGATAGCAAATGTTAGTAAAATATTTTGCTAACTACATGTGACTTTTCAGTTAAAATGCAACGTTTAGGTGATTTATTATAGATTTATTATGGAATAAAATAGTGTGTTGTGGTTATGATAAAAAATACAATTTCTTTTGCTAGATCAGTGGTTCTCCTGGGTGGCCCTGAGATTGGGCCAGGTGGTCCCCAGTTAAATGACATTTAATAAATACATTAATTTATCACAAATTCTGTGTAATTAAACCTCAGAAAAATAAACCAACTAACCAACAGCACCACACTGTATAATTTAATGTTTTGTTTAATTAAAATTTTAATTTTTGGAATGTTTTATGTCATACATTTTCATTTGGGGTTGCCATAAAGGGATGCACCGTATACAAGGCGGCCGCACTCTGAAAAAGTTTGAGAACCACTGTGCTAGATTCTCGCTCATGTGTAATCAGAGTTTAGTATTAAGTAAGTGTCATGTGAGACATGGGCTTCTCTTTAATCATGAACCCTTTTGACACGTATGCATCAGGCATTTCGACATGACACACAATGCACATAGGTTCCCATGACGGACGAAACACATATTTTGACATGACCAGCCACATATGACACCCGCACACACATATTGTGTAGGAGGCACTGGCAGCCACTGCATTCCTTATTACCACAATCACAAATTTAATTTTAAGGAATAAAATGGCCCAGTAATGAATAAAGAGTAAGAGTAAAAACAAACTAACTTTTACTTTTTAAAGTTTACAGTTGAATGTTCAATTCATTTCTGTATCCAGTAAGAGTATGTGACAAAATACCGAACAACTTGAACCCATTCAAGAGATGAACTAATCAAATCTGTATCAGCTATGGGCTGCATAGTCTTATACTGGGTACACAGTACACCAAAATATTTTTTACATCTTATAAGATTTTCAAAATGTAATAGACCACAAACATGAGGATAAAAAAATCCTAGATTTAACCGTTTTGCACCTATAGTGTGTGGTGTGCCGTAATGTGTCAAAGACGGCACACCATACGCAAACAGATTTTCAACAAGAGTCCCAACTGTAAATGCGGGAATCAATAAGCAGAATTAGCTGACGATATGCAGAAAGAAATTTCAATGATATTATTTGTAATGATTTTCACAGAAAATTCAAGGTAAAAAAGAAAAGGGTTTGGGTGATGTCCTGGAGACAGCGGGAACATGGTCCATCTTTGCTGTCCACATCAACTTCAGTTTGTGCTGCGCCATGACTGCTTCCATTTTCCATCATCTCACTTTCTGATTGGATATTGTTTCGTTTCACGTGATAATCTCAAGAGCGTGCATGAGTTTGTTCTCGGGGTTCCCCCACACATCAGGATTTCTGATCGTAAATATTTTAATATTATTCTGATAGTTTAATATATATGATTCACGATCGGGGTGGCTCCGACATTCTTCCGATCAGGTTCGGACACTCTTAACAAACTTCACACCAAGGGAAAATCTGATAAAATAATCTGTAGAACCAAAATAATCGGGACACAGCTAGGGAAAATCGGCCCCAAATCAGCACGAATATCTTTTGGTGTGTACCCAGCGAATGACTCAGACTCGAAAACTAGAGAGGTGAACTAATCAATACCTGTAGCATGAATATGTTGTAGGCTACACGAGGACTGACTCAAGAGGTAAGCTAGTTTCAGTCAGTTTTTTGTGCAGGTTTCAGAGCTTATCTGAAATAGAAGAAATAATGAAATATTTTTGTTTCTCATGACTTGTACTTGACTGCATTATCATCTATGTCTTGTTAGAAAAGTCATAGTTGTTTGAATAAGTGGTCATTCTGGGAGAATGTGTGAAATAACACGTAATCCTATTCAAATTTACCAAAAGAACAAAATGACTCGAAAAAAGATTAGTTGATTTTGATTAGCGTGATTCAAAGATCCGAATCAGAAAATGATCCGAACTTCCCATCACAAGTGCGTATTATAGTTTGTCTTTTGTTGGATTTGGTTGATAACTGGCTTTCACCACTAGAGAGCGTTGTCGTTAGCTGAGCTTGAGTCCATCATCTCCGTCTTTGTTTCACATTTATTCACATCTAATAAAATCTGCACAGATGCACTTTGTCATTATAAAATAAGCTTTTTTGAAAATACAACGTATATTAAATACATAATTTACATTTACAGACCATATAAATACGAAAATATTTAACAAAATGTTGTTACACAGATATATCAAAACCTGATGGTCATAATAACTGCTGTTGTAACCATGCAGCTTTATTACTTTTTCATTTGGTGATGTTGAAAGAGATTTGCATTTATGGATGCACATTACAAAATGATATCATTATTAGGCTTATTTAATGATGAATTAGTCCTGGATGATTTTCCTAAATTACAGAGTTAATCAGGGAAGAACTGAACAGCTGCGTTTGGCATCTTATCCCCCTTTCTCATCTCCCCCACACGCAGACATGCACAGTGCTTCTTTAAAGGGATAGTTCACCCAAAAATGAAAACTCTGTTATCATTTACTCAGCATTTGCTTACAGCAAAGCACATACAGCAGGGCAAGTAACCAAAACAATATACAGTACAGGTTAGCTGAAAGAAGAATACAATTCATGAAATGTAAATATAATAATGATATCATCTAAGCCGATGTAACAAATTTACATAATTATTACATGTTCACGGTTTAATAAAACTGTACACCATTTTCTAGCATTTAATCATTTATTGTCGAATCACCACGTGATTAGTCTGCCAGTGGCTCGCGCTCAGGATCCGCGCAATGCGTGATTTGTAACGGATCAGACTGAGGCGATTTCACATGAACCACGTTTAGGAAGTCGAAAGACAGTTTAAATGCGGTTTAGTCTTGTGGTTTTGTGTTTCTATAAAGTGTCTTGAGGGAAATGTGTTTTGCCAGCACATTGGATAGAAAATATGTAACTGCGTACATTAGACCTGGGCTGTATAATTAATTAAATAATAGGTTTTTAAAGGTTAGCGTTACATTGAATTCGCTAATATGTGTAAGTTACATCTCTCCTTCAGTTACAGTCGATTCAAGATAATGCGTGCATAGCGTTAACATTTAATTTTTGTGGGGACGAGCCGAGTAGCTCTATAACTTTTGCCACAGTTTACATTTTTTCAACAGTTTGTCAGATGTAGTAAACGTCAGTTGTGAGGCCCGCAAATAAGAAAGAGCGCGCATTTATCTCGCAGGTCGACATACAGTGAATGGCCATTTATAGAATGGGCTAAGGCAATGCCAAAACATGTAGTACAGTTTTCAGTTTATTAATCGCATTTCATGAATAAAAATAATATTTTTTTGTACAGTTTCCTTTCTCTTTAACACATTATTTCATCAAAACGTTTTTGGGGACGATAATAGCCAAAAACAAACGTATCTCAGTCATGATCTGGTCTGGACATCTGGGCTGAAATACAGTAGCCTATGGTTTTTAGTCAGGGACAGAGGGAGGGAGAGTAAAGTGTTACGTTAATGGCGGTTGATGCCCTCCCCTCGCCAAATCTCCGCTGAGATGGTGACGCTCCTTCAAAACTCCAATCTCACGGCGGCGGGTGCAGACTTGAGTCATCTGAAGGCTCATAACTTTACCAAATCGTATATAGCCTATTTGCAAATGAGCTCAATGGCTACTCTAGTCAGTAGAATAAGCACAATATAGATATAGTTGAAACAGGAAAAGAAAAAGAGGAACACAAAACAATGTTTAACACATAAGACGTAATCGCTGTGAAGCTGTGAGAGTTACGCATTATATGTGCGCACTGCTGGTGCCAGACGCGCGTTTCCAGCCCGCGCTGGTGATGCGATGCCCCGCAACCACAGCGGTGATGAGGGCGGTACTGGTCTCTGGATGAGAACCTCTCAGCATTATGGAATGAAAGATGTTGAAGCCGGTCGTGGGACGATGAACAACGCGACCAAGACAGTCGACAGTTCGCTGTCGGCGCCCGGCACAACAGGTGCAGGAGGCTTGGAGAACCAGAGGAGTAAGCAGGGCGCCCGGCTCAGCCTGCTCGGCAAACCGCTCACCTACAGCGCGCAAAGCGGACGGAGAAACGCACGCTACAGGAAGCTCCAGAACTACCTCTACAATGTCCTGGAGCGACCGCGTGCCTGGGCATTTGTCTACCATGCATTTGTGTAAGTGATAATGTTTTGTTTTTACTCAATTTACATCATGAATATACACTTGCGAAGCTGGAGTTCACCTGTTACTCTGCAGAGAATTGCCGTTGTTTCGTACATATTCCGTATATATTGCGTCCAATAGGCTATATGATTTACACGAAAATATGTGCATTTGATTTAGTGCAGCATGTTTGCAACTCCTCAATTTTAGCATTTTTATGCATCACATTCCCTGAAGCAAGCACATGGATCTTGATTGTAATACATTGTTCAAAATTCATATGCCATTTGAAGCAGTAACACGTGTTTGGAAATCATCTTCAGCACTAATAATAAAGTATAAATACATGATAGCTGTAAATAATTCAGTTTTTTTGTTGTAATAAACACTGTCAAGGTATACGTTAGACTGGTGCTTTCTCAACAAGTTAGTCAGAGGTGTCTGATCACTCATTAAATATGCAGCAATGGGCTTTTATAGGCCATTTATCATACTGTACCTGTAGAATGATCTATGATAGGGTTTGCGTTATTATGATGTTAAATTGCTGTTGACGTTACTTATGATCATGCACTTTTAGAGATTACGTTTTCTGTAAGAGATGCTCTTTATATGACATCATATTAAATGAAATTGCACCCATTCTGACACATTTTAACATTTTGTAAGAAGCGTTTGCATAGGGAGGAAGCCAAGCTGTCGTATTGTAAGACTGAAGCGTTTTGCTGCGCTTGTGAGACAGGATGTTGTTGTTTTATTTGTGCTGAGAGCACAGCTGAGGTCGTTGGGGTTAAGTTGTTACATCTGCAAGTAACGCATTGTCCCATACTCAGAAACATCACAGAATCAGCACACTGAGACTGTGCTGTTGGTAAGAAAAAATGTAAAACAAGCAAAAAAGAACATTTTTTTATATGCTTTTTTTTCAGTTATTTTTTTTTTTGCTCGGTGGCCCTTGATTTACATGATTTTAATTGGGCATTGCATAAAAATATGGAGACCATAATTCATTCTCAAAATTTAGTTTGCGTATATAGAAAATCAGAGTGTAATGAGCTGTAAATTTGTTGAGAAGTTTATTCGTGATAGAAATCAACACAGTCCTTTTAGACAGATGATTATACCTTAAAAACAATATCCTAAGAGGACAGTCTGTTCCCAAATATCTTAGGTAATTGTCTAACCTTATTACTACTGTGCAAAGCATTTAACTCCTGCATCAAAATCTAAAAACAATCTTGGAATGCAACAATATTTGGAATGGAATGCAAACATTTTTTATCAATATAAGATTATGAAG
Organism: Paramisgurnus dabryanus; assembly: GCF_030506205.2. Taxonomy (NCBI): domain Eukaryota; kingdom Metazoa; phylum Chordata; class Actinopteri; order Cypriniformes; family Cobitidae; genus Paramisgurnus; species Paramisgurnus dabryanus. The sequence continues at coordinate 15,932,173 of NC_133356.1, forward strand.
TAATTCCCGTTTTGTGCCAGTGGATTATTGTATAGGCTTGGTCAATTTTTGCATTTTTATTTAAACAAATGTAAATGCATGTGGATGTTCAAGCAACATATGCAAATGTTATCTCTCCCAAAATAAAAGCAAATGCAGTTTTTCCAAAAATGCTGACTTAGCTTTCTCTCCCTTTGCGATCGTTAAGTTTTGAAAACTTAAAGCCGATAATAAAATGACATAACATCTCTTGACTTTTGTACTGCAATACCAATGTGTGATTAAATATAAAGTGGTCAGCGTGTCAAATGATGAGTTTCTAATAATCTTTATAATAGCCTTAAAAGCATTGGATCCTCAACTTATTTCATTAAAGGGAGCTGCTTTGCCTAAAACTTTGCGAAGGATATGTGTCAAATTATGAGTTTCTAATAATCTTTATAATAATCTTAAAAACACAGTTTCAGCAAAAATGTTAATTGTGTAATGGTTTGTGCAAAAGCCATATTAGCTCAAATATAGTACTAATATAGTACTTTACTATATATCCCATGTGGGACTACAATGCAATATGCTTTGTTATGATGATTTTCTGTTCAATGGGTTCTGTAAATGGACAGGGTTTTCAATGGTCATATATCAATAACTCCCAGTTGTCTGCTCATCCCAGTGAATGTTTTTACAGCATCAAAGCAAACTCATTTATTTCTTTGTGATGAGCAGACTGCAGGTGAGCATATTTCACCAAGGTTAAAGCTTATGTGCTGCTTTAGAGCCACACGTCATTGAAGGAAGAGTTTACAGTACATGTATGTTTACTGTATAAACTTTCATGTTAAGATTAAGTTTTATGTGTGTTGTTTCACAGCCCCAAGTTATCTACATATGTGTATAAAACAGTAATTGTTCTATGGATGAACAGTTCTCTGTTCTTTTCATTTAAATGATTTGAATGTGTTCCTCTAATCTAATCTCTCCATTCTAAACATGAGGGTTTAAAATCCTGTGCAATGATTTGTCATCAGCACAATATGTAGTCTAACATACTGTAGAAACACATTTTATGACCTTGTTTACTTTTCTTTATCACCTCAGAAATCACATACGTTCTTCGAAAATGAAAAAAAAGGAAATTGAACAGTAGATGAGCACTGTCATAATAATCTGTATAGGCACGTCATACTGTATTATGAGAATAGAGAATGTTGAGAATCTGCTTTCACAGAAGTTCACAGAGTTCGCTATTCACATTTCCTAACTGTGTTCCATTTAATGATTTAGAAAACAAGATGCTCTCCTTAGATGGCTCAGATTGGCGGCGTTATTGAGGGTGATTTGTACCATGCGCTGTGACGATGGCTTTTAAATTGTAACAAAATATTTCACCATTCCCACCTGTAATGGTCTCTTGCCTCAGCTGTGACACAGACAGAAAGAAAGAGCCTCTTGTTCCTCGTGTGCAGGAAGGTGCTCTCTTTTACCACTGACCCGCTTAGACAGGCAGAATTGATATACTGTATATAAGAACCAGCCAACTAACAACAGATTTTTCTACTTCAGCTTAAGATGTCTGTTTGGATTTAATAATATATTTTAAATACGAATAAAAAGACGTCTTGTTCTATTTTTATAATGCTGAATCAATACTGATATTAATGACTTTTTTTATTTGATTGTGTCCCAGGTCTGCTTAAAGTAGAGTCTATATCAATGTTTCCCAATCCCGGTCCTACAGGACCCCCTCCCAGAGTGTTTTAGATATCTCCTTATTTAACGCACCTGATTTAACTCATCAGCTTGTTAAGGAGATGTGTTTACCATTTTGGAAGGAGGCTGATAAGTTGAATCAGGTGTTTTTAATAAGGAGACATCTAAAAGTTTCTGGGAGGGGGTCCTCAAAGACCAGGATTGGAAAGCACTCTAGATGTTTAGTTTAAAGCGTGCTTTTATTTTATTGCTAGTTTAATTCATTACTCTTTGATGAAGAAGACCATTGACACATTGGGCACTCGGCACAGGTCCAGTCATGTACAGTCCATAGAGTTCCCGTCATTGTCGTAGTTAAAACGGAAGCTGTTATTGCTCACGGTTGTAAGGTAAATGGAAAAGAGTTGGCTCTCACTTAATGGAAAAAGGTTTTAGACAAACTTAAACAGATTACAGATCTTAAAAAGTGTAAAGAGGAGGCAATAAACAGGGTGTCATATCTGTGTTCCAGTAGGAATATGAATGGTGGGGGGAAAGGTGTTTGAAAAGAACACTGTTTCATCATCTTATGGGCTTTTGACACAAGGCAGACCCCGAGGATGAGCCGCAGCCCTCAGAGCGCTGTTTGAACATGTTGATCTGGTACTGAGAGAGTGTACATCATAGATCCAAGCATTTGGACACTTCTACTATGCATCATTGTTGCAAATGGGTAAATTGAGCATTGAAGATCTCAGCATCTATTGTTTTTGAAGTATCCTTGTTGTCACTAAACTTGAAGCATTTAAGGAATGTAATTTCTTGAATGTGTTTCTTATATTTAATAACAGAGCAACCAGTAGCCGTTGGATGGTGAATCAATAGAAGCCTTGTTGACTGCAGTTTACAAATAGTTTGTAATTCTATTCAGATGATTTAATAATTGATTGACTGGGTGCAGGGTACAGTAGTAAAATTTATAAAGAGGTGTTGTGTGTTAGTTTCAGTTGCTGACAGGGGGTGACTGATTGAGGCAGCCGTCTTCCCCTAATAGCAAGCTTTGCAATATAAGTAGTCTGTGTGGCTGGGCATAACCCAAAGGGGCTTCCCTGTCTAGTAGTGCCCAATGAAACAAATGTGAAATGAGTAATTGCCTTGCCAGGAAATGCATGTGCACACTTCATCCCTTACCATTCTCTTTATTTCATTTTGCTTGTCAGCATGACCGTGTTACCCTGATCAACCAGTATAGAATATAGTATAATATAGATATGTGTGTTTGTATGCTGGTTTACTTCTTGTTTAACAATGGATTTCACTGATTACAACAAATGCCTAACGTTGACTTGAAAAACTTGACATGGTTTACTGAATCATTTCTGGTATTTGCCTCCCACATACGGTAGCCTGCATTAGCATAAAACTTAATCTCTGTTAAGTATTTCTGTCTTTAGACTGTAAACAATAATTGAAAACAAGGTTAGGGAAATGTGTCTGTATTGTAATAGAAACCATTTCTGAGAAGCTATGTGATCTGCTTTGTGTTGAATGAATTGAGCTCTCTGTCTGTCTTGGATGAATGAGCATCTCTATAGTCATGTGCTACATTTTGTGCAAGTAATTGAATTTAGACCTACATATAAAGTACCTTGTCTATTGATGAGTTAAGTCTTAAAGGGCCATAGTTGCATGTTATTTGTTTAACCTGAAGAGTTTAGAAGTAAAACGCGATTTGACGCAAAAGTGTTCGAAGAACGTATATTTAAGGCTGTCACGATTATGAAATTTGGCTGATGGTTAATTACCTAATAAATTGTGACGATTATGGCGATTAATTGCCTGTTTTAGGGCTTTGACAATTATAAGCATTATTTGCCTATTTTATTGCTATGACATTTAATTCTCATTTTTTTTTCTTTGTTTATGAAATAATTTTCACATATTGTTGTGTTTATTAAATTTAAATCTTTTGCAAGGTTTACCTGGCAGTAAATATTAATACACATGACACATATTTAAAAGTAATCTGATACTGTCTCATTTTTTACAGGCGCTGCAGCTCCCCCTTGTGTTTTTAGAGAGAGGTGCAATCATTGGGGTGATCTGAAATCATCACGATGAGGTTAAACAATCGCGATGAGACGATTATTTAATCATTGTGACAGCTCTACGTGTAGTGTGTCGAAACATTCGGTTACAAAAAGTTGGCTTTTAGGGGCTTTTGCATTTGAACTCTGTTAATGTATAATAGTAAAATAAATGTAGTTTCATCAAATTAGTTTGTGAAATGTTAGTACTGGAACTATGTTAAATCAAATGTCAAACTCATTTGGCTCTTGCTGTAGTAAGCTGGGAAGAATAAAAGCAAGCTCATCAAGCCTTTATTGAAGTTTAAAGATTCTGTTTTTGTTGTGGTACTGCGCATGTCTCCTTTGAAGTTTTGGCATGTTTGCACATGTGTTAGTGGCTAATGAAATAAATTGAACTATGCTAATTTTTCCATCTGCCATCAGACATATGAGAGACAGCTTATTTGTTCTCGTGGGTGTGATCCATTCAGATATCTGATATACCACTGTTGGATAAAAGAAGGCAGCTGAAGCTGGAAGATCAGCATCTGAAAAATTATCTGCAATTAATCTTTTTACTGTCTTTAATAGATCAAAATCAGTCCCGAGAGGGGAATTTTAGGGCCCTATAAAATCCGTTTTATTTTTTCTCAAATTCCGTTTTGTCCGTTTTAATTTTTGCAAATTCCGTTTTATCCGTTTTTATTTTTGGAAAAAAGGTTTTACCCTTTACTTTTATTTTAGTCACAAAAAGAGTGTACCTTTGATGTTAATGATTACAATGTAAATGATTTGGGGGAAAAACGGGATAACACGATTAATGACTGTAAAACATGCATTTACACACGCACACACGCACGCGCACACACACACACACACAAACACACACAAACACAACTCAATTCAATGCATTGTTTATTGTTGTTGCAGAAAGCTACAACAAGGTGTCAAAGCAGTGGTGCCTTCAGAAGTGCCTTAAACACATCGGTCCAGCGGAACGCGATCCATAGTTTAAACACAATCGCTTGAAATGCAAGAGTCGTGGAGAGCCGCTTCGCCATGGTTTCAGTGTTTTGAAGGGGTTCTGAAACGACAGGAGGGGGTGTTTCCCCCAGATTTACTTCCCGGTCCGCATTTCCTCCAGACATACGTTCTTCTCCCACACAAAAACAGAATTTTATTCAAAATAACACTAGATTCCGTGTTAATTTGCCAATTCCTCGATTTCGTCCGCGATTCCGTGATCGCGGAAATTATAGGGCCCTAGAATTTTTTTAATTGCAACCAAAAACCAGAGATTTCTGTGTGAAATGAAAATCGTGCTGTTTCGAGTATATGGGAACAGTGGGAAATATATCACTAAATAAATATGCTTGGGAACTTCTCAAAGCAGAACTGTACTGTATGTGTGCCTCCATAAATTGAGTTTTAGAGTCTGGAGGAACTAGTTATTATTTCTTACCTGTTTGACTTTGTCTGAATAGTGGCTGCTCCAATTATTATTACTACAGGACTAATGGATTTGGCATCTAATCTTTGAATGATATTTAGAGCTTTGTTTAAGGCACATATTTAATGGGTGTAATTGTAGCTTAACTGGTAGAGCATTGGCTGTTTGATTTTCAAGGAACACACATACTGATAAAAAATATCCACTGTTCCAAGGACAGATGTACTATTATCATTTTTGTCCATTCATTTTTGGTCTATTATTATTGTATGATATTTAATGTTTACTTAGCCCTAAATGGCACATAAAAACAAACCAGCTGTCAGATGATCTGTTATGGTCTAAGTGAGTAGTTATAGGCCTGAATATACTGCATTGTGCGCCAGACCTGAAGCAATGGTGAACATAGATTTAAGTAGATATTAAAATACAAAGGCTAACATAGCTTTTTGGAGTTAGAGTTAAATTTCCAGGCCCTGTAAGTGGAGTATCCATGGTTGAACTCCCACACTAACATGCTAACAGCTCTTTCACTTCAACTCTCTGTTCTGAGAAACACCAGGCATTTCTCAAGCTGATAATCTCACACTCCTCAAGCCAAACAAATCCAACTCATATCTTTCTTCTGAAAACGTGGCAAGTTAGAACAACCAAATTTCTCATTCGATAAGCTGTGACCTCTCTAGCAAAGCTTCGTAGGCTGTGATCAGCGATGCACTGTTGAAAACACCACTGGACCCAGTGAATGTACTA